>NW_022884913.1:0-21228 GCF_011952205.1 Bombus bifarius | reverse complement strand
TAACCCCAACCTAACCTAACCCCAACCTAACCCCAACCTAACCCCAACCTAACCTAACCCCAACCTAACCCAACCTAACCCCAACCTAACCCCAACCTAACCCCAACCTAACCCCAACCTAACCCCAACCTAACCCAACCTAACCCCAACCTAACCCCAACCTAACCCCAACCTAACCCCAACCTAACCCCAACCTAACCCCAACCTAACCCCAACCTAACCCCAACCTAACCCCAACCTAACCCCAACCTAACCCCAACCTAACCCCAACCTAACCTAACCCCAACCTAACCTAACCCAACCTAACCCCAACCTTTTTTTTTTTTTTTTTTACGTGGAGAAATCCTCATGGACACCCGCTAGCGGGTAGTGTCGGACTCTTACCGACTAAAACTCCACGGTGGCCTGTCCTGACGCCTGAGTCGAGATGCACCCGGGATCTCTCCCGAATTACTACCGGTTACCCCCGGGCGTCTATCTCTCCTTTCGTCGAAGGGAGGCGTCCTGTTCTTCTTCTTGGACCGCTAGGGGGGGACCACGCCCCCTAGCGCCTCGCTCCTGCTGCTCCGTCTTGGGACCCCGTCCCCTGAAGCCCCTTCCTGGTTTCCACGCGCTGCTACGGCGGGCGTGGCGGCGCCGGTGGTGGCGTCGCGCCCCTGTGGCGCGCGGTATTCCTAGGGCGCTGCGATGTCCTGGACGGGTCGCGAGCTCGTTCCCTTATCCTTTCCGCCCGCTCCTTCGCCAGCATCACATGCTCGCAGTAGGTGCGGACAGCGGCGTACTCCTGGCGCCCTCTGAGCATGGCCGCGACGACCGCTTCTGGGGCTAAGCTCTCGCCGATTTCGAGCCGTAGGACGCGTCGTGGTTCCGCCCACGCCGGACAAAACTCCAGCGTGTGCTGCGCCGTGTCCTCCTCTTCCTCGCAGTGGTGGCAGACGGACGTCGCCTCTCGCCGAATCCTTAGCAGGTACTCGCCGAATACTCCGTGGCCGGTGAGCACCTGCGTCATCCTGAAGGTCAGCGGTGCTCCGCCTCGATCCCTCCACGTCTCCCAGTTGGGAAGCACGGCGCGAACGGCCCGGTGCGGCCGCGCGGCGTCCTCCTGGATCAGCTGCGAGCGCCATCGTTCCCAGACCTCCTTCTTCGCCTCCTCCCGGATGTTCGAGGCCGGCTGGCCAGAGGTGGATGGCGTCGGGTTCCTCCTTTGGTGTTCGTATACGCGTTCGAGCGCCAGGGCGTGCAGCTCGAACGGCGGGGACGCCGCTAGCACGGTCGCCGACGCGTACGATGTCGTCCTGTAGCCTCTCGCGATGCGGATAGCGGTCGTCCTCTGCAGCCTCCGCAGCAAGGTCAGGCTGCGGCGACTGGTCGCCAGGCTTCTGGCCCAGACGGGTGCCCCGTAGAGAACTCGGGACCGGACTACTCCCTCGTAGAGTCGGCGTACTCTCGAACCTGCTCCGCCGATGTTCGGTAGGAGGCCGCACAGGGCGTTGGCCGCGGCCGTCGCCTTCGGGACCAGTTGCTCGAAGTGCGGTCCGAAGGTCCATCCGCTGTCGATCGTGAGACCCAGGTACCTCATCTGGCGTCTCACCGGGACCTCTTCTCCGCCGATGTTCACCGTCGATCCTGTGGGAGGCGTTCCTCTTCGTCGCTGGTCGAAGAACCACAGCGCCTCGGACTTGGCCGGCGACACCGTCAGGCCGAGCCTCCGAATGGCGCCCATCGCGCACGCCACGGCGTCCTCCGTGCGGTTCGCCGTGTCCTGCCACCATCGTCCCCCGGCCAGGACCAGGGTGTCGTCGGCGTAGCACACCATTCCAGCCCCGGGGGGCATCGGACATCGAAGGACCGAGTCGTAGGCCGTGATCCAGAGTATCGGTCCCAACACCGACCCCTGCGGAACGCCGCGCTCGATCCGTCTTCTTTCTTCCCCGTTCCTTCCGGCGTAGACGATGTATCTGTCGGAAAGGTACGCGCGGACGATCCCCACCAAGTACGCCGGGACCTCGAAGTGTCGCAGGGCCTCCACGATCCTAGCCCAGGGGATGGAATTGAAGGCGTTGGTGACGTCGAGCGACACCGCCACCGCTACCCCTTCTCGGGCGACCTTGTCCTCGGCCATGGTCCTCAGCCTCTTCACCGCGTCCACGGTCGAGCGGCCGCGGCGGAATCCGTACTGGCTGTCGTGCCATCCGGGCGTCCTCCGGGTCACGTGAGCCTCCAGCCGGGCGGCGACGATCCTCTCCAGCATCTTGCCCACCTCGTCCAGCAGGCATATCGGCCGGTACGCGGACGGCGAGTCCGGCGGGCGGCCCTCCTTCCGTAACAGCACCAGCCTGGCCGTCCGCCATGTCCGGGGGTAGGCGCCCTCCTCCAGGCATCTGTCGAACAGGTGTCGCAGGCGTGGAGCCATGGTGACGATCGACTCCGCCCACGCTCGGCCCGGTATTCCGTCGGGGCCTGGCGCCACGTCGCGAGACGCCGTCCTCCTGGCTGCTTCGAAGAGTTCCTCGTCGCTGACTCGCAGCTCCTCGCTCCATCCCGTCGCGGTCGTCGTCGCCGCCTCCTCGTCGTCGTCGTCGGCGGAGGGGGAGGATGGCGCCGGTCGGCTCGCGTCCCTGTCTTCCGGCGGGAACAGCGTCCCGATGACGTTGTCCAACAGCGTCGGGTCCATGTCCGAGGTCAGCGGGGGCGCCGAAGGTCGGAGCTTCTTGGTGACCACTTTGTACGGCCGTCCCCACGGGTCGGATTCCACCTCCTCGATCAGCTCCGTCCAGCACCGAGATTTCGCGGTCTTGATCTCCCGCTGAAGAGTCCGTCTCGCCTCTCTGTACTCCTCGTAGAGGCGGGAAATCTCCTCCTCGTCGCGCGTCAGTCTGCGACGACGGGCCCTTAGAAATCTTCTGCGGGCACGCACGCAGTTTTCTCGCATCTCGGCGATCTCCGGGGTCCACCAGTACGTTCCCTGGTCTCGTCCACCCCCCGGGACGGAGCGCGGCATCGAGGCGTCGCACGCCGCGGTCATGTATCTTCGGAGCTCCTCCGCCTCCTCGTCGATGCTTCCTCGCTCGGTCGTCCGTCGGGCGTCCCAGCTCCAGGCGGACACGGTCGTGGCCGCCCGCAGCATCTCCTTGTCCATCTCCTTCAGGCGCCATCGCAGCGGCGGCGGGCGGCGACGGTTCTCTCCCGGTCGTCGTCGTCTTCTCCCGGCGTCGTCCTCGGTCCCCAGGGTCACCTCCATCAGAATGTAGAGGTGGTCGGACAGCGTTTCCACCCCCTCGGCCACTCTCCAGTCGCGGATTCGCCTGAGCAACTCCGGGGTAGCCCACGTGATGTCCACCACGGAGGATCCCCTCCACGCCACGCAGGTGCTCGCCGAGCCCCTGTTCGCCAGCAGGAGCCCCAGACTCGCTGCCCAGTCGGTGAGCATCCTTCCACGGGAGTTGGTCCTTGGGTTTCCCCATTGCGTCGAGTGGGCGTTGAAGTCCCCCAGCACGAGCACCTGGAGGGGGAGGCATCCTCGGATGCACTCGCCGACTCGGTCCAGGAAGTCCCCGTACGCGGCCAGGTCGATGTTCGGAGAGACGTACACCGCCACCACCGCCGCTCCTAGCCACTCGACCGCGACGAAGCCGTTGCCACGGTCCAGTAAGAAGCACGAGGCCGACGTCCACGTTATCCCGGCGGATCCGTCCAGGTCCCCGATCCAGTTGGGCGAGTCGGGTATACGATGCGGTTCCGCCACCGCCGCTAGGGCCACCTCGTTCTCCCGGATGGTCTGGACGAGCAGATCTTGCGCTCGTCTCGACCTACCGAGATTGCATTGCAGCAGGCGCTTGAACTATGCCGTCACCTCCATGGCCTCCTCCCGGCCATCCGCCGCTGCTGTCGGTTCGGCGGCGCTTCCTGGTGTCCGTACCGCGGCGGCTGCTGCTGCTACCGCTGCTGGTTGGCGGGTCGGTCTCCTCCTCTTGACCTTCGGGGGATTGCATGCCTCTCCGCCCATCCTGTGATTCGCGGGTGCCCCTAGCGATTCGCACAGCGGACACTTGGGAGCGGAGGCGGGACAGCCTCTGGCGCGGTGTCCGCTCCCGCCGCACCTGTAGCACAGGTGCCCTCGGTCTTCGCCGGATACGCACGTGGCGCGCACGTGCCCCAGTTCCAGGCACCTGAAGCACTGCAACGGGCGCTTCGGCACGGCCCGTATCCTCGCCGTTGACCAGCCCAGGGCTATCTTCTCCGCCTGGGCCAGCTTGCGGGCTCCTGCAGCCGGGCACTTGATCCATGCCGACCCGAGGCCGCCTCTGGTGGCGCCGATCTCGCCCACCTGCACCTCCGCGCTGCCGCATCCCGCCGCCGAGGCCAGTGCTCTCCGCAGCTCCTCCTTCTTGACCGAGATGTCTATCCCGGTCACGCGTAGTTCCGCCATCCTGGTCGGGGTGGCGATTCTCACCGCCGTCGGGTCCAGGGTCTCGGCCAGCCGCGACGCCAGTAGCGTCGCCTTTCCCCTGTCCTTGTCGCCTGGGACTTGTATTATAATGGCGCCCGTCATCGCCTTCTTCATCTCCAGGCGCTCCGTCCCGAGCTCCGATAGCGGAATCCTTGTTCTCGCTGCCTCCAGGACGTCGGCGTACGACATCCTCGCTCCCTCGTTTAACGTCAGGGTCACCGCGGATGTTCGCGGTGCGCGAGGGGGCGTGACCATCTTGGGTGTCCGCGGTGGTCCTCTCTGCATTGCGGGGGCGTTCGCCTTCGGTGCGCCCGTCGCGCCGCCAGGCTGGGGTTGCTGCTGCCGCTGTACCCGCGTCGGTGGTGGCGCGGTCGATCCTTTCCTCGCCGCCTCTGCTCCGGCGGCGGCGGCGACGGCTGCCTTCGTCCGGTTCGCCGTCTTCTTGTTTCTCCTCCTCTTCTTCTTTGCTTCCACCAACTCCCATCCGCCGTCGTCCCGGTCCCTTCGGGTCGGCGTCGGCTGGGCCGCGGGAGGGTCGACGGGGCGGTCCCCGCTGGGTCGTCCTTCGGGGGTGCGTTGCCGTCGTGCGTCCCCGAATCGTTCCTCGATTGTCCTGAGAATGGAGGGTCCCAGTTCTCGGACCGCTCTTTCCAGGGCGTCCAGCCGCGTCCTGTCGTTTCCGCCTTCCCACGGCGGGCGGACGTATTCGGGCGCCGCGCCGGCGCATCGCGGGCACTCGTTGACGTGGGCGGCCAGTCTCCTCAGTTCCTGGCGGAGGGCCGCGTTCTCCCCCTCCAGCACGGACAGCCTCGCGTCCACGTCGTCGCCGGCGCCTCGCGCTGGCCTCGCCCTCCTCGCGGATTCCTCGTTCCAGGCGGCGGTGATATAACTCGCCGCGTTTTTGAGGGACCTGATGTAGGTCCCCTTCAGGTTTGACGACGTCGTCGCGACGTGCATTATCTCCGACACGTGCATCGTCAAACCCGCGCTGATCTCCGCCGGGGAGCTCGTCCTCATCTGCAACTCCAACTCCTCCGACACCTCCGGTGTCGTCGTGGCTCCCGTTCTCTTCCTCTTGCACCTGGACGCCATCGAAGCCAGCGACGAGCGCGAGGCGAACGAGGCGACCGACTCCTCGTCGTCGGACCTCGCCCGCCCCCGCGATCCCCCCGCCAACGGTGTCGTACCGTCGTCCATCGTGGTCGGCGCGAGAAAAACGTACTCGGACCTGTTCGCGGCTCTCGGCGAACGTCTCGTCGCCGTCCTCGGAGGCTCCTCCGCGGTCTCCGTCCTGTCATCCTCTGGATGTCCTCCTGTGGTTATCCTCCTCCTCTCTCCTGCTGTTCCGTCGCCAGTCGTATAATCGCGTCCGGGGGCCTGACGGTCCACCCTCGGACGGCCGTGGTCGCGAGATATCGACGCAGCGGGGCCCACTTCACTACCCACGACTGCGCCGGTACTGGGGTATCCCTCCCCTGCACCGTAAACGTTGTCGTTTCTGTTCTCCATTTCCATGTTTTTGTTTGTTTTCGCCAAGGTCGTCGTCGAAGTCTCCGTCCTGGTGCCACTCACTCTTTCGCACCCTGCCCCGGTCGAAGCCGGTGCAGGGCGACAGGGAGCCCCGCGAGAAGGTGAGGTGAGTGGTCTTGACAGGCATGGGCCCGCCAACTTCTCCGAAGTTCTCCGCACCGGATCGGCGAACCGACGGGTGCCAAGGGCACCGATCGGCCGCCACCCGACTGTAAGAGAACATCAGATCCATCGGGGTTTCCCAGGGCATGGTCCTATGCCCCGGGAACCCATGCCCGCCTCGTGCTCCCCAACCTAACCCAACCTAACCCCAACCTAACCCCAACCTAACCCCAACCTAACCCCAACCTAACCCCAACCTAACCCCAACCTAACCCCAACCTAACCCAACCTAACCCAACCTAACCCCAACCTAACCCCAACCTAACCTAACCTAACCCCAACCTAACCCCAACCTAACCTAACCCCAACCTAACCTAACCCAACCTAACCCCAACCTAACCCCAACCTAACCCCAACCTAACCCAACCTAACCCAACCTAACCCAACCTAACCTAACCTAACCCCAACCTTTTTTTTTTTTTTTTTTTTTAACGTGGAGAAATCCTCATGGACACCCGCTAGCGGGTAGTGTCGGACTCTTACCGACTAAAACTCCACGGTGGCCTGTCCTGACGCCTGAGTCGAGATGCACCCGGGATCTCTCCCGAATTACTACCGGTTACCCCCGGGCGTCTATCTCTCCTTTCGTCGAAGGGAGGCGTCCTGCTCTTCTTGGACCGCTAGGGGGGGACCACGCCCCCTAGCGCCTCGCTCCTGCTGCTTCGTCCTGGGACCCCGTCCCCTGAAGCCCCTTCCTGGTTTCCACGCGCTGCTACGGCGGGCGCGGCGGCGCCGGTGGTGGCGTCGCGCCCCTGTGGCGCGCGGTATTCCTAGGGCGCTGCGATGTCCTGGACGGGTCGCTAGCTCGTTCCCTGATCCTTTCCGCCCGCTCCTTCGCCAGCATCACATGCTCGCAGTAGGTGCGGACAGCGGCGTACTCCTGGCGCCCTCTGAGCATGGCCGCGACGACCGCTTCTGGGGCTAAGCTCTCGCCGATTTCGAGCCGTAGGACTCGTCGTGGTTCCGCCCACGCCGGACAAAACTCCAGCGTGTGCTGCGCCGTGTCCTCCTCTTCCTCGCAGTGGTGGCAGACGGACGTCGCCTCTCGCCGAATCCTTAGCAGGTACTCGCCGAATACTCCGTGGCCGGTGAGCAGCTGCGTCATCCTGAAGGTCAGCGGTGCTCCGCCTCGATCCCTCCACGTCTCCCAGTTGGGAAGCACGGCGTGAACGGCCCGGTGCGGCCGCACGGCGTCCTCCTGGATCAGCTGCGAGCGCCATCGTTCCCAGACCTCCTTCTTCGCCTCCTCCCGGATGTTCGAGGCCGGCTGGCCAGAGGTGGATGGCGTCGGGTTCCTCCTTTGGTGTTCGTATACGCGTTCGAGCGCCAGGGCTTGCAGCTCGAACGGCGGGGACGCCGCTAACACGGTCGCCGACGCGTACGATGTCGTCCTGTAGCCTCTCGCGATGCGGATAGCGGTCGTCCTCTGCAGCCTCCGCAGCAAGGTCAGGCTGCGGCGACTGGTCGCCAGGCTTCTGGCCCAGACGGGTGCCCCGTAGAGAACTCGGGACCGGACTACTCCCTCGTAGAGTCGGCGTACTCTCGATCCTGCTCCGCCGATGTTCGGTAGGAGGCCGCACAGGGCGTTGGCCGCGGCCGTCGCCTTCGGGACCCGTTGCTCGAAGTGCGGTCCGAAGGTCCATCCGCTGTCGATCGTGAGACCCAGGTACCTCATCTGGCGTCTCACCGGGACCTCTTCTCCGCCGATGTTCACCGTCGATCCTGTGGGAGGCGTTCCTCTTCGTCGCTGGTCGAAGAACCACAGCGCCTCGGACTTGGCCGGCGACACCGTCAGGCCGAGCCTCCGAATGGCGCCCATCGCGCACGCCACGGCGTCTTCCGTGCGGTTCGCCGTGTCCTGCCACCATCGTCCCCCGGCCAGGACCAGGGTGTCGTCGGCGTAGCACACCATTCCAGCCCCGGGGGGCATCGGACATCGGAGGACCGAGTCGTAGGCCGTGATCCAGAGTATCGGACCCAACACCGACCCCTGCGGAACGCCGCGCTCGATCCGTCTTCTTTCTTCCCCGTCCCTTCCGGCGTAGACGATGTATCTGTCGGAAAGGTACGCGCGGACGATCCTCACCAGGTACGCCGGGACGTCAAAGTGTCGCAGGGCCTCCACGATCCTGGCCCAGGGGATGGAGTTGAAGGCGTTGGTGACGTCGAGCGACACCGCCACCGCTACCCCTTCTCGGGCGACCTTGTCCTCGGCCATGGTCCTCAGCCTCTTCACCGCGTCCACGGTCGAGCGGCCGCGGCGGAACCCGTACTGGCTGTCGTGCCATCCGGGCGTCCTCCGGGTCACGTGAGCCTCCAGCCGGGCGGCGACGATCCTCTCCAGCATCTTGCCCACCTCGTCCAGCAGGCATATCGGCCTGTACGCGGACGGCGAGTCCGGCGGGCGGCCCTCCTTCCGTAACAGCACCAGCCTGGCCGTCCGCCATGTCCGGGGGTAGGCGCCCTCCTCCAGGCATCTGTCGAACAGGTGTCGCAGGCGTGGAGCCATGGTGACGATCGACTCCGCCCACGCTCGGCCCGGTATTCCGTCGGGTCCTGGCGCCACGTCGCGGGACGCCGTCCTCCTGGCTGCTTCGAAGAGTTCCTCGTCGCTGACTCGCAGCTCCTCGCTCCATCCCGTCGCGGTCGTCGTCGCCGCCTCCTCGCCGTCGTCGTCGGCGGAGGGGGAGGATGGCGCCGGTCGGCTCGCGTCCCTGTCTTCCGGCGGGAACAGCGTCCCGATCACGTTGTCCAACAGCGTCGGGTCCATGTCCGAGGTCAGCGGGGGCGCCGAAGGTCGTAGCTTCTTGGTGACCACTTTGTACGGCCGTCCCCACGGGTCGGATTCCACTTCCTCGATCAGCTCCGTCCAGCACCGAGACTTCGCGGTCTTGATCTCCCGCTGAAGAGTCCGTCTCGCCTCTCTGTACTCCTCGTAGAAGCGGGAAATCTCCTCCTCGTCGCGCGTCAGTCTGCGACGGCGGGCCCTTAGAAATCTTCTGCGGGCACGCACGCAGTTTTCTCGCATCTCGGCGATCTCCGGGGTCCACCAGTACGTTCCCCGGTCTCGTCCACCCCCCGGGACGGAGCGCGGCATCGAGGCGTCGCACGCCGCGGTCATGTATCTTCGGAGCTCCTCCGCCTCCTCGTCGATACTTCCTCGCTCGGTCGTCCGTCGGGCGTCCCAGCTCCAGGCGGACACGGTCGTGGCCGCCCGCAGCATCTCCTTGTCCATCTCCTTCAGGCGCCATCGCGGCGGCGGCGGCGGGCGGCGACGGTTCTCTCCCGGTCCTCGTCGTATCGTCCCGGCGTCGTCCTCGGTCCCCAGGGTCACCTCCATCAGTACGTAGAGGTGGTCGGACAGCGTTTCCACCCCCTCGGCCACTCTCCAGTCGCGGATTCGCCTGAGCACCTCCGGGGTAGCCCACGTGATGTCCACCACGGAGGATCCTCTCCACGCCACGCAGGTGCTCGCCGAGCCCCTGTTCGCCAGCAGGAGCCCCAGACTCGCTGCCCAGTCGGTGAGCATCCTTCCACGGGAGTTGGTCCTTGGGCTTCCCCATTGCGTCGAGTGGGCGTTGAAGTCCCCCAGCACGAGCACCTGGCGGGGGAGGCATCCTCGGATGCACTCGCCGACTCGGTCCAGGAAGTCCCCGTACGCGGCCAGGTCGATGTTCGGAGAGACGTACACCGCCACCACCGCCGCTCCTAGCCACTCGACCGCGACGAAGCCGTTGCCACGGTCCAGCGAGACGCACGAGGCCGACGTCCACGTTATCCCCGCGGATCCGTCCAGGTCCCCGATCCAGTTGGGCGAGTCGGGTATACGGTGCGGTTCGGCCACCGCCGCTAGGGCCACCTCGTTCTCCCGGATGGTCTGGACGAGCAGATCTTGCGCTCGTCTCGACCTACCGAGGTTGCATTGCAGCAGGCGCTTGAACTATGCCGTCACCTCCATGGCCTCCTCCCGGCCATCCGCCGCTGCTGTTGGTGGTTCGGCGGCGCTTCCTGGTGTCCGTACCGCGGCGGCTGCTGCTACTGCTGCTGCTACCGCTGCTGGTTGGCGGGTCGGTCTCCTCCTCTTGACCTTCGGGGGATTGCATGCCTCTCCGCCCATCCTGTGATTCGCGGGTGCCCCGAGCGATTCGCACAGCGGACACTTGGGAGCGGAGGCGGGACAGCCTCTGGCGCGGTGTCCGCTCCCGCCGCACCTGTAGCACAGGTGCCCTCGGTCTTCGCCGGATACGCACGTAGCGCGCACGTGCCCCAGTTCCAGGCACCTGAAGCACTGCAACGGGCGCTTCGGCACGGCCCTTATCCTCGCCGTTGACCAGCCCAGGGCTATCTTCTCCGCCTGGGCCAGCTTGCGGGCTCCTGCAGCCGGGCACTTGATCCATGCCGACCCGAGGCCGCCTCTGGTGGCGCCGATCTCGCCCACCTGCACCTCCGCGCTGCCGCATCCCGCCGCCGAGGCCAGTGCTCTCCGCAGCTCCTCCTTCCTGACCGAGATGTCTATCCCGGTCACGCGTAGCTCCGCCATCCTGGTCGGGGTGGCGATTCTCACCGCCGTCGGGTCCAGGGTCTCGGCCAGCCGCGTCGCCAGTAGCGTCGCCTTTCCCCTGTCCTTGTCGCCGGGGACTTGTATTATAATGGCGCCCGTCATCGCCTTCTTCATCTCCAGGCGCTCCGTCCCGAGCTCCGATAGCGGAATCCTCGTTCTCGCTGCCTCCAGGACGTCGGCGTACGACATCCTCGCTCCCTCGTTTAACGTCAGGGTCACCGCGGATGTTCGCGGTGCGCGAGGGGGCGTGACCACCTTGGGTGCCCGCGGTGGTCCTCTCTGCGTCGCGGGGGCGCTCGCCTTCGGTGCGCCCGTCGTGTCGCCGCCCGGCTGGGGTTGCTGCTGCCGCCGTACCCGCGTCGGTGGTGGCGCGGTCGATCCTTTCCTCGCCGCCTCTGCTCCGGCGGCGGCGGCGACGGCTGCCTTCGTCCCGTTCGCCGTCTTCCTGTTTCTCCTCCTCTTCCTCTTCGTTTCCACCAGCTCCCATCCGCCGTCCTCCCGTTCCCTACGGGTCGGCGTCGGCTGGGCCGCGGGAGGGTCGACGGGGCGGTCCCCGCTGGGTCGTCCTTCGGGGGTGCGTTGCCGTCGTGCGTCCCCGAATCGTTCCTCGATTGTCCGGAGAATGGAGGGTCCCAGTTCCCGGACCGCTCTTTCCAGGGCGTCCAGCCGCGTCCTGTCGTTTCCGCCTTCCCACGGCGGGTGGACGTATTCGGGCGCCGCGCCGGCGCATCGCGGGCACTCGTTGACGTGGGCGGCCAGTCTCCTCAGTTCCTGGCGGAGGGCCGCGTTCTCCCCCTCCAGCACGGACAGCCTCGCGTGCACGTCGTCGCCGGCGCCTCGCGCTGGCCTCGCCCTCCTCGCGGATTCCTCGTTCCAGGCGGCGGTGATATAACTCGCCGCGTTTTTGAGGGATCTGATGTAGGTCCCCTTCAAGTTTGACGACGTCGTCGCGACGTGCATTATCTCCGACACGTGCATCGTCAAACCCGCGCTGATTTCGGCCGGGGAGCTCGTCTTCATCTGCACCTCCAACTCCTCCGACACCTCCGGTGTTGTCGTGGCTCCCGTTCTCTTCCTCTTGCACCTGGACGCCATCGAAGCCAGCGACGAGCGCGAGGCGAACGAGGCGACCGACTCCTCGTCGTCGGACCTCGCCCGCCCCCGCGATCCCCCCGCCAACGGTGTCGTACCGTCGTCCATCGTGGTCGGCGCGAGAAAAACGTACTCGGACCTGTTCGCGGCTCTCGGCGAACGTCTCGTCGCCTTCCTCGGAGGCTCCTCCGCGGTCTCCGTCCTGTCATCCTCTTGATGTCCTCCTGTGGTTATCCTCCTCCTCTCTCCTGCTGTTCCGTCGCCAGTCGTATAAACGCGTCCGGGGGCCTGACGGTCCACCCTCGAACGGCCGTGGTCGCGAGATATCGACGCAGCGGGGCCCACTTCACTACCCACGACTGCGCCGGTACTGGGTTATCCCTCCCCTGCACCGTAAACGTTGTCGTTTCTGTTCTCCATTTCCATGTTTTTTGTTTGTTTTTCGCCAAGGTCGTCGTCGAAGTCTCCGTCCTGGTGCCACTCACTCTTTCGCACCCTGCCCCGGTCGAAGCCGGTGCAGGGCGACAGGGAGCCCCGCGAGAAGGTGAGGTGAGTGGTCTTGACAGGCAGGGGCCCGCCAACTTCTCCGAAGTTCTCCGCACCGGATCGGCGAACCGACGGGTGCCAAGGGCACCGATCGGCCGCCACCCGACTGTAAGAGAACATCAGATCCATCGGGGTTTCCCAGGGCATGGTCCTATGCCCCGGGAACCCATGCCCGCCTCGTGCTCCCCACCCCAACCTAACCTAACCCCAACCTAACCTAACCCCAACCTAACCCCAACCTAACCCCAACCTAACCCCAACCTAACCCCAACCTAACCCCAACCTAACCCAACCTAACCCAACCTAACCCCAACCTAACCCCAACCTAACCTAACCTAACCCCAACCTAACCCCAACCTAACCTAACCCCAACCTAACCTAACCCAACCTAACCCCAACCTAACCCCAACCTAACCCCAACCTAACCCAACCTAACCCAACCTAACCCAACCTAACCTAACCTAACCCCAACCTTTTTTTTTTTTTTTTTTTTTAACGTGGAGAAATCCTCATGGACACCCGCTAGCGGGTAGTGTCGGACTCTTACCGACTAAAACTCCACGGTGGCCTGTCCTGACGCCTGAGTCGAGATGCACCCGGGATCTCTCCCGAATTACTACCGGTTACCCCCGGGCGTCTATCTCTCCTTTCGTCGAAGGGAGGCGTCCTGTTCTTCTTCTTGGACCGCTAGGGGGGGACCACGCCCCCTAGCGCCTCGCTCCTGCTGCTTCGTCCTGGGACCCCGTCCCCTGAAGCCCCTTCCTGGTTTCCACGCGCTGCTACGGCGGGCGTGGTGGCGCCGGTGGTGGCGTCGCGCCCCTGTGGCGCGCGGTATTCCTAGGGCGCTGCGATGTCCTGGACGGGTCGCTAGCTCGTTCCCTGATCCTTTCCGCCCGCTCCTTCGCCAGCATCACCTGCTCGCAGTAGGTGCGGACAGCGGCGTACTCCTGGCGCCCTCTTAGCATGGCCGCGACGACCGCTTCTGGGGCTAAGCTCTCGCCGATTTCGAGCCGTAGGACGCGTCGTGGTTCCGCCCACGCCGGACAGAACTCCAGCGTGTGCTGCGCCGTGTCCTCCTCTTCCTCGCAGTGGTGGCAGACGGACGTCGCCTCTCGCCGAATCCTTAGCAGGTACTCGCCGAATACTCCGTGGCCGGTGAGCAGCTGCGTCATCCTGAAGGTCAGCGGTGCTCCGCCTCGATCCCTCCACGTCTCCCAGTTGGGAAGCACGGCGCGAACGGCCCGGTGCGGCCGCACGGCGTCCTCCTGGATCAGCTGCGAGCGCCATCGTTCCCAGACCTCCTTCTTCGCCTCCTCCCGGATGTTCGAGGCCGGCTGGCCAGAGGTGGATGGCGTCGGGTTCCTCCTTTGGTGTTCGTATACGCGTTCGAGCGCCAGGGCTTGCAGCTCGAACGGCGGGGACGCCGCTAGCACGGTCGCCGACGCGTACGATGTCGTCCTGTAGCCTCTCGCGATGCGGATAGCGGTCGTCCTCTGCAGCCTCCGCAGCAAGGTCAGGCTGCGGCGACTGGTCGCCAGGCTTCTGGCCCAGACGGGTGCCCCGTAGAGAACTCGGGACCGGACTACTCCCTCGTAGAGTCGGCGTACTCTCGATCCTGCTCCGCCGATGTTCGGTAGGAGGCCGCACAGGGCGTTGGCCGCGGCCGTCGCCTTCGGGACCAGTTGCTCGAAGTGCGGTCCGAAGGTCCATCCGCTGTCGATCGTGAGACCCAGGTACCTCATCTGGCGTCTCACCGGGACCTCTTCTCCGCCGATGTTCACCGTCGATCCTGTGGGAGGCGTTCCTCTTCGTCGCTGGTCGAAGAACCACAGCGCCTCGGACTTGGCCGGCGACACCGTCAGGCCGAGCCTCCGAATGGCGCCCATCGCGCACGCCACGGCGTCTTCCGTGCGGTTCGCCGTGTCCTGCCACCATCGTCCCCCGGCCAGGACCAGGGTGTCGTCGGCGTAGCACACCATTCCAGCCCCGGGGGGCATCGGACATCGGAGGACCGAGTCGTAGGCCGTGATCCAGAGTATCGGACCCAACACCGACCCCTGCGGAACGCCGCGCTCGATCCGTCTTCTTTCTTCCCCGTCCCTTCCGGCGTAGACGATGTATCTGTCGGAAAGGTACGCGCGGACGATCCCCACCAGGTACGCCGGGACGTCAAAGTGTCGCAGGGCCTCCACGATCCTAGCCCAGGGGATGGAATTGAAGGCGTTGGTGACGTCGAGCGACACCGCCACCGCTACCCCTTCTCGGGCGACCTTGTCCTCGGCCATGGTCCTCAGCCTCTTCACCGCGTCCACGGTCGAGCGGCCGCGGCGGAATCCGTACTGGCTGTCGTGCCATCCGGGCGTCCTCCGGGTCACGTGAGCCTCCAGCCGGGCGGCGACGATCCTCTCCAGCATCTTGCCCACCTCGTCCAGCAGGCATATCGGCCGGTACGCGGACGGCGAGTCCGGCGGGCGGCCCTCCTTCCGTAACAGCACCAGCCTGGCCGTCCGCCATGTCCGGGGGTAGGCGCCCTCCTCCAGGCATCTGTCGAACAGGTGTCGCAGGCGTGGAGCCATGGTGACGATCGACTCCGCCCACGCTCGGCCCGGTATTCCGTCGGGGCCTGGCGCCACGTCGCGGGACGCCGTCCTCCTGGCTGCTTCGAAGAGTTCCTCGTCGCTGACTCGCAGCTCCTCGCTCCATCCCGTCGCGGTCGTCGTCGCCGCCTCCTCGTCGTCGTCGTCGGCGGAGGGGGAGGATGGCGCCGGTCGGCTCGCGTCCCTGTCTTCCGGCGGGAACAGCGTCCCGATCACGTTGTCCAACAGCGTCGGGTCCATGTCCGAGGTCAGCGGGGGCGCCGAAGGTCGTAGCTTCTTGGTGACCACTTTGTACGGCCGTCCCCACGGGTCGGATTCCACTTCCTCGATCAGCTCCGTCCAGCACCGAGATTTCGCGGTCTTGATCTCCCGCTGAAGAGTCCGTCTCGCCTCTCTGTACTCCTCGTAGAAGCGGGAAATCTCCTCCTCGTCGCGCGTCAGTCTGCGACGACGGGCCCTTAGAAATCTTCTGCGGGCACGCACGCAGTTCTCTCGCATCTCGGCGATCTCCGGGGTCCACCAGTACGTTCCCTGGTCTCGTCCACCCCCCGGGACGGAGCGCGGCATCGAGGCGTCGCACGCCGCGGTCATGTATCTTCGGAGCTCCTCCGCCTCCTCGTCGATACTTCCTCGCTCGGTCGTCCGTCGGGCGTCCCAGCTCCAGGCGGACACGGTCGTGGCCGCCCGCAACATCTCCTTGTCCATCTCCTTCAGGCGCCATCGCGGCGGCGGCGGCGGGCGGCGACGGTTCTCTCTCGGTCCTCGTCGTCTTCTCCCGGCGTCGTCCTCGGTCCCCAGGGTCACCTCCATCAGAATGTAGAGGTGGTCGGACAGCGTTTCCACCCCCTCGGCCACTCTCCAGTCGCGGATTCGCCTGAGCAACTCCGGGGTAGCCCACGTGATGTCCACCACGGAGGATCCTCTCCACGCCACGCAGGTGCTCGCCGAGCCCCTGTTCGCCAGCAGGAGCCCCAGACTCGCTGCCCAGTCGGTGAGCATCCTTCCACGGGAGTTGGTCCTTGGGTTTCCCCATTGCGTCGAGTGGGCGTTGAAGTCCCCCAGCACGAGCACCTGGCGGGGGAGGCATCTTCCGATGCACTCGCCGACTCGGTCCAGGAAGTCCCCGTACGCGGCCAGGTCGATGTTCGGAGAGACGTACACCGCCACCACCGCCGCTCCCAGCCACTCGACCGCGACGAAGCCGCTGCCACGGTCCAGTAAGAAGCACGAGGCCGACGTCCACGTTATCCCGGCGGATCCGTCCAGGTCCCCGATCCAGTTGGGCGAGTCGGGTATACGATGCGGTTCCGCCACCGCCGCTAGGGCCACCTCGTTCTCCCGGATGGTCTGGACGAGCAGGTCTTGCGCTCTTCTCGACCTACCGAGATTGCATTGCAGCAGGCGCTTGAACTATGCCGTCACCTCCATGGCCTCCTCCCGGCCATCCGCCGCTGCTGCTGATTCGGCGGCGCTTCCTGGTGTCCCTGCCGCGGCGACTGCTGCTGCTGCTACCGCTGCTGGTTGGCGGATGGGTCTCCTCCTCTTGACCTTCGGGGGGTTGCATGCATCTCCACCCATCCTGTGATTCGCGGGTGCCCCGAGCGACTCGCAAAGCGGACATTTGGGAGCGGAGGCCGGACAGCCTCTGGCGCGGTGTCCGCTCCCGCCGCACCTGTAGCACAGGTGTCCACGGTCTTCGCCGGAAACGCAAGTGGCGCGCACGTGCCCCAGCTCCAGGCACCTGAAGCACTGCAACGGGCGCTTCGGCACGGCCCTTATCCTCGCCGTTGACCAGCCCAGGGCTATCTTCTCCGCCTGGGCCAGCTTGCGGGCTGCTGCCGCCGGGCACTTGATCCATGCAGACCCGAGGCCGCCTCTGGTGGCGCCGATCTCGCCCACCTGCACCTCTGCGCTGCCGCATCCCGCCGCCAAGGCCAGTGCTCTTCGCAGCTCCTCCTTCTTGACCGAGATGTCTATCCCGGTCACGCGTAACTCCGCCATCCTGGTCGGTGTGGCGATTCTCACCGCCGTCGGGTCCAGGGTCTCGGCCAGCCGCGACGCCAGTAGCGTCGCCTTTCCCCTGTCCTTGTCACCGGGGACTTGAATTATAATGGCGCCCGTCATCGCCTTCTTCATCTCCAGGCGCTCCGTGCCAAGCTCCGATAGTGGAATCCTCGTCCTCGCCGCTTCCAGGACGTCGGCGTACGACATCCTCGCTCCCTCGTTCAACGTCAGGGTCACCGCGGATGTTCGCGGTGCGCGAGGGGGCGTGACCACCTTGGGTGTCCGCGGTGGTCCTCTCTGCGTCGCGGGGGCGCTCGCCTTCGGTGCGGCCGTCGTGCCGCCGGGCTGGGGTTGCTGCTGCCGCGGTACCCGCGTCGGTGGTGGCGCGGTCGATCCTTTCCTCGCCGCCTCTGCTCCGGTGGCGGCGGCGACGGCTGCCTTCTTCCCGTTCGCCGTCTTCTTGTTTCTCCTCCGCTTCTTTTTCGTCTCCACCAGCTCCCATCCGCCGTCCTCCCGTTCCCTTCGGGTCGGCGTCGGCTGGGCCGCGGGAGGGTCGGCGGGGCGGTCCCCGCTGGGTCGTCCTACGGGGGTGCGTTGCCGTCGTGCATCCCCGAATCGTTCCTCGATTGTCCTGAGAATGGAGGGACCCAGTTCTCGGACCGCTCTTTCCAGGGCGTCCAGCCGCGTCCTGTCGTTTCCGCCTTCCCACGGCGGGCGGACGTATTCGGGCGCCGCGCCGGCGCATCGCGGGCACTCGTTGACGTGGGCGGCCAGTCTCCTCAGTTCCTGGCGGAGGGCCGCGTTCTCCCCCTCCAGCATGGACAGCCTCGCGTCCACGTCGTCGCCGGCGCCTCGCGCTGGCCTCGCCCTCCTTGAAGATTCCTCGTTCCACGCGGCGGTGATATAGCTCGCCGCGTTTTTAAGGGATCTGATGTAGGTCCCCTTCAAGTTCGACGACGTCGTCGCGACGTGCATTATCTCCGACACGTGCATCGTCAAGCCCGCGCTGATTTCCGCCGGGGAGCTCGTCTTCATCTGCACCTCCAACTCCTCCGACACCTCCGGTGTCGTCGTGGCTCCTGTTCTCTTCCTCTTGCCCCTGGACGCCATCGAAGCCAGCGACGAACGCGAGGCGAACGAGGCGACCGACTCCTCGTCGTCGGACCTCGCCCGCCCCCGCGATCCCCCCGCCACCGGTGACGTACCGTCGTCCATCGTGGCCGGCGCGAGAAAAACGTACTCGGACCTGTTCGCGGATCTCAGCGAACGTCTCGTCGCCTTCCTCGGAGGCTCCTCCGCGGTCTCCGTCCTGTCATCCTCTGGATGTCCTCCCGTGGTTATCCTCCTCCTCTCTCCTGCTGTTCCGTCGCCAGTCGTAGTAACGCGTCCGGGGGCCTGACGGTCCACCCCCGAACGGCCGTGGTCGCGAGATATCGACGCAGCGGGGCCCACTTTACTACCCACGACTGCGCCGGTACTGGGGTATCCCTCCCCTGCACCGTAAACGTTGTCATTTATTTTCTCCATGTCCATATTTCTTTGTTTGTTTGTTTGTTCTTTTGTCTTCGCCAATGTAATCGACAAAATCTCCGTCCTGGAGCCACTCGCTCTTTCGCGCGCTGCCCCTGTCGAATGCGGACCAGGGCGACAGGTGTGCCGCGCGAGATGGTAAGGTAAGTGGTCTGTTCCACCGCGGGTAACTACTTCCACCGTGGGTAACTCGTTCCACCTTCGGTAACTAGTTCCGACGTCGGTAACTTGTTCCGCCGTCGGTAACGTAGTTCTCGCAACTACCGCACTAGCACTACACTGTAGTTCACTGGCCTCCCGCGAGACGCCGTCACGCGTCCGCGTCGCGCGTCACTACGCTGGCCGCCAAGATGGCCGCCAAGATGGCTGCCTCTTCCCTCGTGGCAACACCGACACTTTTAACTCTAATAACAGTTTTAATTCATCGATTTCCACCAAACTTTTTGCACACGCCTATTCCTCACCACTAGCACTTCACTTTCACCCTAATCCTTCCACTGCACTCTTCGATTTTTCCACATATTTCGGTCACGGAATACGGAGCGACGCGCACGTGTCCGTCCTACTTGCCGCCATATTCAACCCCAACCTAACCTAACCCCAACCTAACCCCAACCTAACCCCAACCTAACCCCAACCTAACCCCAACCTAACCCCAACCTAACCCCAACCTAACCTAACCCAACCTAACCTAACCCAACCTAACCCCAACCTAACCCCAACCTAACCCAACCTTTTTTTTTTTTTTTTTTTACGTGGAGAAATCCTCATGGACACCCGCTAGCGGGTAGTGTCGGACTCTTACCGACTAAAACTCCACGGTGGCCTGTCCTGACGCCTGAGTCGAGATGCACCCGGGATCTCTCCCGAATTACTACCGGTTACCCCCGGGCGTCTATCTCTCCTTTCGTCGAAGGGAGGCGTCCTGTTCTTCTTCTTGGACCGCTAGGGGGGGACCACGCCCCCTAGCGCCTCGCTCCTGCTGCTTCGTCCTGGGACCCCGTCCCCTGAAGCCCCTTCCTGGTTTCCACGCGCTGCTACGGCGGGCGTGGCGGCGCCGGTGGTGGCGTCGCGCCCCTGTGGCGCGCGGTATTCCTAGGGCGCTGCGATGTCCTGGACGGGTCGCGAGCTCGTTCCCTTATCCTTTCCGCCCGCTCCTTCGCCAGCATCACATGCTCGCAGTAGGTGCGGACAGCGGCGTACTCCTGGCGCCCTCTGAGCATGGCCGCGACGACCGCTTCTGGGGCTAAGCTCTCGCCGATTTCGAGCCGTAGGACGCGTCGTGGTTCCGCCCACGCCGGACAAAACTCCAGCGTGTGCTGCGCCGTGTCCTCCTCTTCCTCGCAGTGGTGGCAGACGGACGTCGCCTCTCGCCGAATCCTTAGCAGGTACTCGCCGAATACTCCGTGGCCGGTGAGCAGCTGCGTCATCCTGAAGGTCAGCGGTGCTCCGCCTCGATCCCTCCACGTCTCCCAGTTGGGAAGCACGGCGCGAACGGCCCGGTGCGGCCGCACGGCGTCCTCCTGGATCAGCTGCGAGCGCCATCGTTCCCAGACCTCCTTCTTCGCCTCCTCCCGGATGTTCGAGGCCGGCTGGCCAGAGGTGGATGGCGTCGGGTTCCTCCTTTGGTGTTCGTATACGCGTTCGAGCGCCAGGGCTTGCAGCTCGAACGGCGGGGACGCCGCTAGCACGGTCGCCGACGCGTACGATGTCGTCCTGTAGCCTCTCGCGATGCGGATAGCGGTCGTCCTCTGCAGCCTCCGCAGCAAGGTCAGGCTGCGGCGACTGGTCGCCAGGCTTCTGGCCCAGACGGGTGCCCCGTAGAGAACTCGGGACCGGACTACTCCCTCGTAGAGTCGGCGTACTCTCGATCCTGCTCCGCCGATGTTCGGTAGGAGGCCGCACAGTGCGTTGGCCGCGGCCGTCGCCTTCGGGACCAGTTGCTCGAAGTGCGGTTCGAAGGTCCATCCGCTGTCGATCGTGAGACCCAGGTACCTCATCTGGCGTCTCACCGGGACCTCTTCGCCGCCGATGTTCACCGTCGATCCTGTGGGAGGCGTTCCTCTTCGTCGCTGGTCGAAGAACCACAGCGCCTCGGACTTGGCCGGCGACACCGTCAGGCCGAGCCTCCGAATGGCGCCCATCGCGCACGCCACGGCGTCTTCCGTGCGGTTCGCCGTGTCCTGCCACCATCGTCCCCCGGCCAGGACCAGGGTGTCGTCGGCGTAGCACACCATTCCAGCCCCGGGGGGCATCGGACATCGGAGGACCGAGTCGTAGGCCGTGATCCAGAGTATCGGACCCAACACCGACCCCTGCGGAACGCCGCGCTCGATCCGTCTTCTTTCTTCCCCGTCCCTTCCGGCGTAGACGATGTATCTGTCGGAAAGGTACGCGCGGACGATCCCCACCAGGTACGCCGGGACGTCAAAGTGTCGCAGGGCCTCCACGATCCTGGCCCAGGGGATGGAGTTGAAGGCGTTGGTGACGTCGAGCGACACCGCCACCGCTACCCCTTCTCGGGCGACCTTGTCCTCGGCCATGGTCCTCAGCCTCTTCACCGCGTCCACGGTCGAGCGGCCGCGGCGAAATCCGTACTGGCTGTCGTGCCATCCGGGCGTCCTCCGGGTCACGTGAGCCTCCAGCCGGGCGGCGACGATCCTCTCCAGCATCTTGCCCACCTCGTCCAGCAGGCATATCGGCCGGTACGCGGACGGCGAGTCCGGCGGGCGGCCCTCCTTCCGTAACAGCACCAG
>NW_022884912.1:0-14062 GCF_011952205.1 Bombus bifarius | reverse complement strand
ATGATACATTTGTCTAACTTGGAACGAAAGAATGGAAATGAAACCATTGACACTGCATATACAATTTAGGATCTTGCAGAAGAGACATACGACTCGTTGTACTAAACTTATGAAAATATCGAAAAGTTATATGCTCCAACGTTACCGCAATATGCTTCTTTTAAAAATGGGGAAACGGGAAGAAGCCTGAACAATCAGACAATGGAAGAAAAATCATTTCGGTATCTAGCATACATATTTAATATGCTATGAAATGTTCATGTATGTAATTGAAATCTACTTTCTGCTAGTTGATAAATTTGAAACAAACTCATTTACTTGATGTGGTATATGAAAGAAGCAGGTATCTTTAAAACGAGAACATTTTATACATGAAAAATAAACTACTAATAATGGTTAATTATAGATCAAATTACTATTGATTAAATTTTAGCAAATATAGAGAATCATTTGTATCTTTTTGATCGAAACGAAGGGTTACGATGAGAACAAGAATTTTAAGTAATTGAATTTAATCTGAATTAAAAATTCAATATGAAATTCGATTATTTATAAAATTCTATATTACTGTTAAAAGATTGAAAATATTGCGGTCGAAAAAATGTTAAAAGTCATGGTTCTAAGAACGAACAATCACCAGCGCTGATTCCAATTGCAATGAATTAAATTTTAAAAAATATTTTAAGCCTTCATAGCAACATTAAGATATTTCATTATAATACTTTGTTGTGCATGAAATCGCTCACAGTTTCATATCTGTAAATCTATATATAATATACATTCGTAATAAAGTTTTGTATTTTAGCAGTTATGGTAACGTTAACGCTGACCAAGAAACATGTCTTATAGCAGTATTTTCAGTAATAAACGTGGAAAGAGGAGGCGCTGAAAAGGAAACAAAGCAGTAGCCAGAAGGGCTACTAAAATTCAATCGTATTCCACTCTATATAAACCCGATCAACACGCCGAGAGTGGAACTGAATATTCTTGTTTCGCAACACTAATTTACTACTAATATTTATGAAGCAGAAAATTTTCAAAATCAGACCGCGATGAGTGCTTCGTTATATCTACAATATCGATAATCTACCATTAAAAAAAAAAAAAAAATTAAGCCTGAAAATTCCCGATATTTGATACGCAACACTAATAAGTATAAATCTACGCACTCGTATTTTAGCAATACGCAACACTAATAGCGAGAGATCGAAGTGCAACCATTTAAGAGGTTGCTGATGAACGATCACACTTGCACAGCTCTTGCAGCTGAACGTGTGATCCAGGAACAGTGTCCGACAATTGCAGTCGGGGGGTTAGGGCAGTTTGTGAACGCAACACTACTTAACAAAACGCGATCATTTATTATCGCAACGCTAAAAGGAAAAATAAGCAGAACTCGCGATGGAACAATATCGCAACGCTAACTCTTATAGTGAATTTAATAAAAATTACTATTTACTATATAAAAAAGCTACTTTAAATATTCTGGTATTGCTACTTGCAATACTATAAAATTAATTCAAAATTAACATATTTATAATCTAATTTTAAACAATAGAAAACAAGATAAATTCTGATACGTATAGTTCTATAAGAAATTATAAAAATTCATAATAAAAATGGCAAAAGACAATCGCGATATCGTAATTCGCAACTTTAAAGCAAACGCGATTATCATTTTATCGCAATTCTAATCCAAACCGTAACCATTCTCTCGCGACACTAATAGAAAGCCGCGATGTTATTTCGCAACTCTAATTCAACCCGTAATTAATCTGTCGCGACACTAATAAGAAAAATCGCGAGTGGAGGGCCGATATATCGAAGTGCAACCATTTAGGAGGTTGCCGACGAACGATCACACATGTACACTTCTTGTAGCTGTACGTGTGATCCAGGAACAGTGTCCGATAAATGCAGTCGGAGGGTTTGGGCATTTTGTAAACGCAACTCTACTTAACAAAACGCGATCATTCATTATCGCAACGCTAATTTTTACAGTGAATTCAATGAAAATTACTATTTACTATATGAAAAAGCTACTTCAAATATTCTGGTATTGCTACTTGCAATACTAATAAATTAATTGAAAACTAACATTTTTATAATGTAATTTCAAACAATAGAAAACAAGATGAATTCTGATACGTATAGTTCTATAAGAAATTATAAAAATTCATAATAAAAATTGCAAAAGACAATCGCGATATCGTAATTCGCAACTCTAAAGCAAACGCGATTATCATTTTATCGCAACTCTAATTCAAACCGTAATCATTTTCTCGCCACACTAATTAAAAGCCGCGATGTTATTTCGCAACTCTAATACAATCCGTAATTAATTTATCGCGACACTAATAAGAAAAATCGCGATTTGCCCAATGGGACGATGGACCGATATATACATCGGCCAAAAAGCAAACTACTACTACTTCTACCACTACAAATACTAAAATCGAGCATAGTGACAAAGTAGTAACAATAATGACTTCTCATGCTCTGGATGACCCAGAGGATGGGCAGCCATTAGTAGTTGCCCTCTTGAGTGGCAGTTTGCCGGGCCTCTTCGGCTTATAGCCTCTTCTTTCTTCGGGCGCAATGCCCGCTGAAACTTAAATCTAAGCTCGAGACTTCTAAATCGCAAACAAAAAAAAAAACTTACCAAGGTAAAATAAAAATATAAACCGCGGAAGCTGATTGAAGTGCACATGGACTGACCAACGATCGCAGCAGTGATCGTTGCTCATTCGCATGTGCGTGCTCGAGCAATAAACGTTCGTTTCGACCCATTCGCGACCGCGACTGCGAAATTCGAAAAATCGATAGGCAAAACCAGAGACGAGTGCATGCTCTACTCGTGCCAGTTTCACCGTCGATTTTTCAAATCAGATTTCCAGAAACAGGTTGGTCACGCGAAAACGCGCCTACCCGACCAGAGACTGTGCCAACCTGCCCGGCCCTACCTACTTATAATTAACAGACACACCAGAAAGTATACTACCTATCCTACCTAGCGCTACATTTAAAAAATAGCAAAACAGGCACACCAACACACTCGCTCCACGGTTCTCACACAAACGCTCGGGCGCAAAGGTCCTACACTAGAGAGGACGTCCCGGGACGCCTCCGACACCCGAGCTTAACACACACCATGCACACTCTAAGGTACGTACCGTTTTCCTGAAATCGACTGACGAAGGCTAGTGACCATTGCGTAAAACGTGATAAAACACGTCTGAGAAAATGATATCGTTAAAATAAATGTAAGTAAACTTGGAATTATAATTGTAATTTACGTCAATATTTAAAGCGTGGTTACACTTAATCGCGTGGGCGATATTATCATAAATTGTGATTGTATCGAGACGTAAATTGAATCGATATATGTCTCGACATTTTTAATATTTGATGTTTTAACGAATGAAAAAAAGCGACGCAGCTCCACGGCCTAACAACACACACACATAACGTGGAAAATACGTCGTGCACGGTACACTAACACATCGTCAGTCGCTGACAAATTATTACATTACTTAATTCTAGATCATCGTGCCCAGTGTCTTTCTCCCATTCAAGTAGCACCTGGGCACGTGAATGAGATCCTGACAATGGGCACGGAAAGGGTTAAACCTGAAAATCCTGATCTAAAAGAAATGATTAGTTTGTATAATTTTTATTTAACGGACTAACGTTCTTTGATTTTATATTTTACTACTTCGTTTCTGATTAAATCTACTTTATTAATTTAATAGTAACTAAGTAACTCTACTTTATTAATTTAATAAATCAGAACAAAACTTTAATATTGCAAAAAAGGTAGCGTTAATTGAAAAAGACTGAGACTCGATCAAATGGAATAATTGAGTCTAAATATATTACTAAGAAAGAAATATTCTCAGGCGATCTCTTTATCAAAGCACATACTCGAAAGTGCAGAAGCAGTGTTCAAAATTATTGCTTTGATTCAAAAATCTGCCTGCCGCGAAGTGTCTTCTTGCACGTAAAATTTCACACATTCTTGTACGGGAAAAAATGAATTTTGACTCATATTTTAAATTCTAACCGAAATGAAATAAACGAACGTGACTTGATATTGTCACGATTAATTCATTGCTTAAAATCAAGTATGTTTATGTTAAACAGGTATATTCGTGTACATATTTGCCATTTGCAAATATTTATACGGAATGTTAACATGCATATTTATAAATAACACGAATATATTCTCAAGTCTATGTATTTAAACTAATTATTATAATCGCGCTGTGCAAGAAGACCTATCCTAAACTAATAAATTTAAAAAAAGAATGTTACTACTCACGGGTATAAAATATACCCGCGGTCACTATGCTCGCAAAAAATTCTACGTAATACAACCGGTCACCCGTGCCGATTCGGACCTTTCATCCTACGACATGATTGAGTGACCGGAGGAACAAAAATGCATGCGACTCACCGTTCGATGCGGAGAAACAGAGGACGTTGCCCTGGATGCTGCGGTATCCCAGCGAATATCATCAGGGAGACTAACATCAGGCAGGAATCGTGTAAAGTCCAGTGGTGGAAATGGTGGTTGTTTAAGGGCGGGTGGGGGGCGGGGGTAAGGAAGAGGCGAAACTTCGTTTCGACAATTTTCTTTTTTTTCTTATCGAACGTTTATTTAGAAAATACTGCTATTTTTTTACGCTTAAAAATTATTATTAAGAAATTGGAACAAGTTTGAAAAATATTATTTAGTTGAAAATTGTGAGATATTTTTCGATAGCAAACAAATGCTCATGAATAACGTGAATGCAATGCAATCGTTTGCAAGAATAATATTGTTCGCAATTAGAATATATACTGTGAATTTTCGTTATTAGAATACGAAATATACATTCCAAAAATACACTACAGTCGCGTGTTTTAAATAATGGAAAATATTTGCAAGAATTCAAAAGTTCGCCACTAAATATATTTAAAGAATACTGTGCAAACGCGCGCAAAACCTTGTTTCGAGGTATTTGAATCTACCTGTTACTAATTTGCAAGTTTATGACGTTATAACTCACTTTGAAACAATAAGATAATTCGTTAAAAATTGGTTTGAAATAAGAGAATGATTTCATACATCGGGATCTTTCAGAAGAATCAATGGACTCACGCGACGCACTCCTGTGCACAAAATAACCGCAAGATTCAGTGGAAAAAAGAATAGATTTTTATATCTCGTTCCAAGTCAGATAAGTATCATTGTACAGAATGAGCTCAGAATGGATTCGACATAGCCAAGACATATCCCACGGTGTCCCACGGTGTCCAACGGTGTCCAATGGTGTCCAACGGTGTCCAACGGTGTCCAACGGTGTCCAACGGTGTCCAACGGTGTCCACGGTGTCCACGGTGTCCACGGTGTCCAACGGTGTCCAACGGTGTCCCACGGTGTCCAACGGTGTCCAACGGTGTCCAACGGTGTCCAACGGTGTCCAACGGTGTCCAACGGTGTCCAACGGTGTCCAACGGTGTCCAACGGTGTCCAACGGTGTCCAACGGTGTCCAACGGTGTCCAACGGTGTCCAACGGTGCCCAACGGTGTCCAACGATGTCCCACGGTGTCCCACGATGTCCCACGGCGCCCCCGCGGGGAGGTCTTAGTCCGGTCTAGATCACCAAAACTATTTTGGATGATCAAGACCAGACTATATTGAAGTAGTTTTTAGCTTGATATCGTTTCTCAAATAATAATACTAATATTCAAAATAGTACTTGGTTTATTATTATTTGGGAAACGATACCAATTACCGGGACCCACCACGAGGAGGTAACTACGCTCGGGTCCCATTTATATGTCGGAGATGAAAGAACACCGGAGCCTTTGGAATTTTGGATAATCCCGCAACATTGTAACCTAGAGTCTACTATAGCTGTAATTGAACAATTGTAGTTATTCAACCCGATTGTAATTGTTCGAGAGTCGTGATAATGAGCTTGGGCTCGAGGCGACAGTCAGTCGCCGAACGTAGCCGCGGTCACGGGATGAACGCTTTGTCTAACAAAGGTATGGAGTAATTCTATAGCTCTCCTTAAAAGAAATATTCGTGGGGACACGCGACAGTAAACATTCCAACGGTCTCTGTCCCGTAGCTCGCCACACGCAGACCCTATTCTTCGAGTAAGATGATTGCCAGATGTCGATGCGTCTCCGCAGTACATGTTCGGCTAGCTCGAGGGCCCGTTATAAATCTTAAGGTTTAGTTAACTAAAGTCCTTCAAACAGACAAACAGTCTTTGTCCCAACTACGGGAAGATAGGGGAGACATATTTTTCAACGAGCGGCGTCTTCCACTAGCAACTTTCCCTCGAGGGCGGCTAGCATCTTTTTCTAACCACCGATATGGAGATTGACCAATTAGCAACGCCAATTTCCCTTACTTTCTGAACGAAGGCTTTTCTCGACGAATCCGATGATCTCGTGTCCTTAGACACACCCCATTATAGTTTTCCTCTGTGGCATGATCGGGACGGGAAAGACATTCTTTCTCGCGATCTCATTGATGAAAGGAGTAACTGTTTACGACCAGTGAATATTACGCGTCCGACTTAGATTTTGTGAGTACGTTCATCTATCATCCCGTCGACCGCGGATTCGTTATTGAACCTAGGATCATTGTCATTAGTTTCTCGAGCACCTAACTACCGCGGTTACTTGTCCGGTTCTATAATAATCGTATTTGCACTAGTCAATGTCTTCTCCATTGCATAACGACAACGTGTAACCCAAACGAAGATTCGTTTCACGCCCCTAACCCTAATTCTAATGTAAACCCGACATATATAAACAGTTTTTAAGCATTGGAAGCAGAGATGTAAAATTATTTTATAATAAAGCAACATTGTAGCGGAGATATTGTTTTGCCGATTTAATACGATATCCATTTTTATCATTTTAATAGTTCCTGCAAACTAAGACTAAATTCACACTTCTTTAATACTAGTTTCCGACTATCAATTAGTTTGAACAAAATTCTCTTAGTGGCCTTTGGCGATCCAAACTAGACTGTTGCGCAGTTCTTGGCTTGGTATCGCTTTCCAAAGATTAATCAACCGATTAATTTTTGGAAAACGATGCCAATTACCAGGTCTCACCACGAGGAGGTGACTACGCACGAGACCCGCCCATGAGTTATTCAACATTATGCATCGGTCTCGACATTCAACCTATTGGTAAGAATGTCGAGTTCTGACTCTACTTGATCATGGGCCTGCGTAAAGAGATAGTTGTTTCGTAACGTAACTGCGAAGCACATATCTCGAACGCAGCGCTTACATAAATCCTTACAAACGTAAACCAACATACATAGCACACCATCTATCTCCCACACAACGATTACATCGATCAGTACAATAATTCGCAACCCTACTGGCCGCATTCGGTATCAAAGACACGTTTGTCTAACTTGGAACGAATGAAACAATATGGGGCTACTACGGGAAAGGAGCCCCAACAATCAGACGGTGAAAGAAAAACCGCGGCGCGCCCGGAACGAACGAAACCACGATCTCTCGAAAGAACTAACAAACCTACATGACGTACCCCCGTGCACCGGATAACCCTAAGGTTCAGCGGAAAGCCCAAGCATTGACCTTCGCCCGATTCCTGTCACGTCGTCTGGATCTTATCACGGTCGATGGCACCAACCGATGATACTAGCGATCCAGCAAATAGGCCTGCGATTTAACACACTCCAACTGAACAAATGAAGGCCCGGGGAGGGACCGCTGAACAGGATTACACAGGCAAGGCCCCAACTGAACAGTGGGGTCCACCCCCGCGGGTTCGTCACTTGAACAGGATTACGGAGGACGTGAAATGCAGGTCTCTGACCGAGTACCGAAGTACCAATCGGACAGTATTGCGAATCGCAGGCATCACCAGTGAGATGACATCTCCCGTGATTCGAGGCAAACGACGAGCAGTCGTCGAGTAGTCATCAAGACAGAGGTGTGCTTGGGGCGACTTACGAATCCAAAGAGTTGCCCAGTGCACGTTGACCCGCACGTACCCGGAATACGCGCGAGCGAGTACGTCACGCTACGGTTTGAAAGAACTGAGCGACCGTGAACCGATAAATCGTGGGAACAATTTTTCCAATGTGGTAACCGAGGGCATCACGAGAGACGAGATTTTTATTTTTCGTTCCAAGATAGATAAGTATCTTCGTACAGAATGAGCTTACAATGCACATAACATAGGTATCTATCTTAAGATTAATTAAGGCTAAAACGCTCGCATCCCACGGTGTCCCGCGATGTCCCACGGCGCCCCCGCGGGGGGGTCTTAGTCCGGTCTAGATCACCAAAACTATTTTGGATGATCAAGACCAGACTATATTGAAGTAGTTTTTAGCTTGATATCGTTTCTCAAATAATAATACTAATATTCAAAATAATACTTGGTGTATTATTATTTGGGAAACGATACCAATTACCGGGACCCACCACGAGGAGGTAACTACGCTCGGGTCCCATTTACATAAAGAGTTTTTAAGCATTGGGAGCAGAGATGTAAAATTATTTTATAATAAAGCGACATTATAGCGGCGATTTTGTTTTGCCCGGAGTTTATTTGTTCTTACATTGCTTATAATCTAACGGTCTTGATACTCCGAGGCAAAAAAACAACATGATTTGAAATGTCCTCTGACTCATGTCCAGCTACAG
The DNA here is from genome assembly GCF_011952205.1 of Bombus bifarius. Lineage (NCBI taxonomy): Eukaryota > Metazoa > Arthropoda > Insecta > Hymenoptera > Apidae > Bombus > Bombus bifarius. The sequence goes on along the minus strand of NW_022884912.1, from coordinate 5,362 downwards.
ATAAGATGTGGTTGCCTTCGGTAAAATTGCACTCCCTTCCTTGATTCCATGAATATGGTATTGTTTCATTAGTTTTGTGCAGACATGGAAAATTACATCTTAAGATTACACTCTGTGTTAAGACAGGTTTTATACGAAATAGTGAAATGAGAAATTAAATACTGTATTGAAAATTAAAAAATAATGCTACATAGAAATAAAATAGTACTTCAAAGACTTGATAGATTTCGTTAATAAAATGAAACAAAATAAATCATTAATTCACTCACTACGAATTGATGGTATTGATTTAAATCAATGAATGCAGAGCTACAACCGATTAACGGTACAACTGCTATAAATTAAGAGCATAACTACTTTGAATTAATGGGAGAATATGGTTATAGATTATTGGTATAACTGTTAGGTATTAATTGAGTAATTATTTTAGATTAATGGCTCAAATGTTATAAATTAATGGCTCTGATGATATAAATTAATGGTTTAAATGTTATTAATTAATGGCTAAATGTATAAAATAACGGTTTAGAAGTTACACATTAGTGGCCTAGACGTTATAAATTAATAGCTTAAATGTTATAAATTAATAGCATAAATGTTTACAATAACAGTTTAAATGTTGTAAATTAATGGCCTAGACGTTATAAATTAATAGCATAAATGTTATAAATTAATAGTTTAATGTTGCAAATTAATAGCTTAAATGTTATAAATTAATAGTTTAAAAGTTACAAATTAATGGCTTAAATGTTATAAATTAATAGCTTAAATGTTATAAATTAATAGCATAAATGTATACAATAACAGTTTAAATGTTGTAAATTAATGGCCTAGACGTTATAAATTAATAGCTTAAATGTTATAAATTAATAGTTTAATGTTGCAAATTAATAGCTTAAATGTTATAAATTAATAGTTTAAAAGTTACAAATTAATGGCTTAAATGTTATAAATTAATAGCTTAAATGTTATAAATTAATAGCATAAATGTATAAAATAACAGTTTAAATGTTGTAAATTAATGGCCTAGACGTTATAAATTAATAGCTTAAATGTTACAAATTAATGGCTTAAATGTTATAAATTAATATCTTAAATGTTATAAATTAATAGCATAAATGTATACAATAACAGTTTAAATGTTGTAAATTAATGGCTTAAATGTTATAAATTAATAGCTTAAATGTTATAAATTATTGGTTTAAATATTGTAAATTAGTAGCTTGGATGTTGTAGATTCATAGCTTAAAAGTTAGAAATTAATGGCCTACACGTTAAAAATTAATAGCTTAAATGTTATAAATTAATAGCATAAATGTCTACAATAACAGTTTAAATGTTGTAAATTAATGGCCTAGACGTTACAAATTAATAGCTTAAATGTTATAAATTAATAGTTTAAATGTTGTAAATTAATGGCTTAAATATTATAAATTAATAGCTTAAATGTTATAAATTAATAGCATAAATGTCTACAATAACAGTTTAAATGTTGCAAATTAATGGCCTAGACGTTACAAATTAATAGCTTAAATGTTATAAATTAATAGTTTAAATGTTGTAAATTAATGGCTTGAATATTATAAATTAATAGCTTAAATGTTATAAATTAATAGCATAAATGTATACAATAACAGTTTAAATGTTATAAATTAATAGTTCTATATGTTATAAATTAATGGCTTAAATGTTACAAATTAATAGCTTAAATGTTATAAATTAATAGTTTAAATGTTGTAAATTAATGGCTTAAATATTATAAATTAATAGCTTAAATGTTATAAGTTAATAATTTAAATGTTGTAAATTGATATCTTAAATGTTATAAATTAATAGTTTAATAGTTACAAATTAATGGCTTAAATGTTATAAATTAATAGCTTAAATGTTATAAATTAATAGCATAAATGTATACAATAACAGTTTAAATGTTGTAAATTAATGGCTTAGATGTTGTAAATTAATAGCCTAAATGATATAAATTAATAGTTTAAATATTGTAAATTAGTAGCTTGGATGTTGTAGATTAATAGCTTAAATGTAATAAATTAATAGCATAAATGTTATAAATTAATAGTTTTGGCGTTATAAATTAATTCCTTAAATGTTATAAATTAATGGCTTAAATGTTATAAATTAATAACTTAAGTGTTGTAAATTAATGGTTTAGACGTTGTAAATTGCTAGTTGCAATGTTGTTATTTGATATTTTTTGTTTTATTTACCTTATATTTAAATTCTTCTTCGATGTTCACTCTCCGGAATTTCAGGCACAAAAGAGCTCGCGCGCGACTTCCGTGTTCCTTATATACCTTGACAAGATGCCGGTTTGTTAATCAAACGGTAACGATATTTTCACATAGCAGGAGACGGTTTTTCCATTATAACAAAATCAAATTGAACGATTTCTTAATTTTTATCGTAAATTGGCATCTTTAAAGATTTAATACGATATCCATTTTTATCATTTTAATAGTTTCTGCAAACTAAGACTAAATTCACACTTCTTTAATACTAGTTTTCGACTATTAATTAGTTTGAACAAAAAGGGAAAGCAGCCTAGCGGCAATCGATGACGTTGCTGTGAAGTAAGTCAAGCTATTAAATAATCAGACAGATAAAATTCATATTTAGCGTTATATTATATTATCGATATTCATTCATTTTCTCGTGCTAATTAAAAAATAAAACGTTCTTTTTTCTTGAATAACACCTACATCTCTGTTTGAAATATTTAAAATTCTTACTTAATGCTAACTTAAAAGTCAGGTCCTTTATTAATTCCTCTCAAGTTAAACGAGTAAATTTACCCGCTATAGTTGTAACATAAAATGGCTTTATTTCTTCAATACCACCTGCATCGCTGTACGTGACACAAATATTAATTATGTAGCGAATAGTAAGAACTAATTGGCTGCAATTGCGGTTACGTATTTCTTCGTATGATCTATCGATGGATCTATTAGGCTATTAGCGAGAAACTTCTTGATTCCTTAAAGAAGTACCACATTCTATAAAAATTAACTAAATAATTTTATTCGATTAGTATTCGACAATGTCTATCATATTCAGCAACCTTCTTTTGCAATAGATTCTGCTCGGATCAATTATTTTATAATAAATTGCAGATTATGCCACTGTATATTATAAGATATCTGCCTATAGCTCCTTTTTTTCTAATTCATTGATTTTATTATTAGTCTCGTTGGTTTTTCCCGTGAGTGTCTGTTGTACGTACATTTCCATTATGCTTAGATTTTTACCATCATCGTGCGATTATGTGCGTGCTCTAGCAATAAACATTCGTTTCGAGCTTACTCAAGACCGCGACCACGAAATTCGATAAATCGAAAGGAAAAACCTGGGACGGGAGCATGCTCTACTTGTGCCAGTTTCACCTACGATTTTTCAAATTAAATTTCGAGAAACAGGTTGATCACACAAAAACGCGCCTACGCGACCAGAGACTGTGCCAACCTGCCCGGCCCTACCGACTTATAATTAATGAACAGACAGACCAGAAAGTATACTACCTATCCTACCTAGCGCTATATTTAAAAAATAGAAAAACAGACACGTTGACATACTCGCTCCACGGTTCTAACACAAACGCTCGAGTGCAAAGTACCTACACTATAGAGGACGTCACGGAACGCCTCCAACACCCGAACTTAACACACAACATGCATGCTCTAAGGTACGTACCTTTTTCCTGAAATCCACTGACAAACACTACTGACCACTGTGTAAAACATGATAAAACACGTCTGAAGAAATGATATCGTTAAAATGAATGTAAGTGAACTTGGAATTATAATTGTAATTGACAGCAATAACGATTATGAGCGTGGTTACACTTATCGTGTACATTATCAGAAATTGTGAGTGTAATTAACAATAATTCAAACAGAATTTAAAGAATTGAAATACAATATATCACCTATTTACATACTTCAACACCTTCTTTCTTTTTTTCTTCTACTTGGAGAAATCCTCATGGCCACTCCGCTGCATTCTGGAGAATTAGTGGAGTAGTGCCAGACTCCTACTGACGAAACCTCCACGGTGGCCTACCGACACGTTTGGCAGCAGTGCCCCGAGACCTCTTGGAAATTATTGCCGGTGCACTCACCGCGTCTTCTCGTTAAGTCTATCCTATGAACTAACTAAACTAGCCAACTGTGGCGATAGGGGAGATAATCCTTCCCCCCCCCCCAACAAGTAGGCCTACCCAAATTTCAATTAAAAGTAAGTGTGTTAAGAAGTTACAAATACCCTGTTTCGAGGAAAATTTTTTCTTTTTGGTGCAGCAGCTCGTTCAGCGGGCGTGTCACGCAGGAGAAGCCGCCCGTAACGAACGGGTTAACCCGTCACGACACTCGGTCGGGTCTGCGACGTGTGGGTGTTCACGCCATGATGCCTGCAACGTGTGGGTGTTTATGCCATGATGCCTGCAACGTGAGGGTGTTTAAGCCATGATGCCTGCGACGTGTGGGTGTTTACGCCATGATGCCTGCTCTCTTCCTCGGGAAGGGTGACTTTTTAAGCCACGTCGCCATCCCTATGCAGTCGGCACCTTCCTCCGGAACCGCCTATCACAACTTGAAGAAAGGATTGTAATAAAGTGCACGGGAAAGGTGTTTGGGATAGCCATTGCTTAGTTAGCCACTGACAAGTCAGCGTTTACCAGGCCCCACAGACATGGAGGAGGAGTTGGCACATGGCACTGATGGGCGTGAACAGTACAATGTCACCACCAGCACCTTTGGGATACAACAATTTATATTTTTTTTTTTTTTTTTTTTCGTGGAGGAAACCTTCATAGGCGCCCCGCGCCCTCCGGGGAGAGGGCGCTGGGTAGTGCCGGATTCGTACCGGCTAAAACCTCCACGGTGGCCGTCCTTGGCGCATGGCGGAAAGGACCCTAGAAACGCTCGTTAGCATGTCATCACGAGCCCCCTCCGCGCCGAGTTCACCTCGAGTTATGCAAGTCTAACTAACGGCGCGATGCGCGGCCACCGCGCATCGCGCCACCCCCGACGGGCCGCCGTGCAAGACCTCCTGGTTCCCCGACCAGGCGATTTAGCGGCACCGTGGCGCCGAAGCGGCCGACGCCTAAGACCCACCTGACGGCGAAGCGGTCCGAGCTCGCCTGGAAGTGGCGTGCCCACGCCCCCCACCCCGCCGCCGAACGCCTATCCTTTCGGGATGGGAATCCCGTTCTCTCTCGCGCTCCGCCGCCTCCTTCCGCAGCATCACCTGCTCGCAGAATGTGGTGACCGCCTTCCGACTCCTCTCGTTCGCCAGCAGCGCACCGAACACCGCCGGCGGGGAGAGGTCTCTTCCTATCTCGGCAACGAGG
>NW_022884911.1:0-19033 GCF_011952205.1 Bombus bifarius | reverse complement strand
ATTATTATTAAGAAATTGGAACAAGTTTGAAAAATATTATTTAGTTGAAAATTGTGAGATATTTTTCGATAGCAAACAAATGCTCATGAATAACGTGAATGCAATGCAATCGTTTGCAAGAATAATACTGTTCGCAATTAGAACATATACTGTGAATTTTCGTTATTAGAATACGAAATATACATTCCAATAATACACTACAGTCGCGTGTTTTAAATAATGGAAAATATTTGCAAGAATTCAAAAGTTCGTCACTAAATATATTTAAAGAATACTGTGCAAACGCGCGCGAAACCTTGTTTCGAGGTATTTGAATCTACCTGTTACTAATTTGCAAGTTTATGACGTTATAACTCAATTTGAAACAATAAGATAATTCGTTAAAAATTGGTTTGAAATAAGAGAATGATTTCATACATCGGGATCTTTCAGAAGAAAATCAATGGACTCACGCGCCGCACTCCTGTGCTCAAAACAACCGCAAGATTCAGTGGAGAAAAAGAATAGATTTTTATATCTCGTTCCAAGTCAGATAAGTATCATTGTACAGAATGAGCTCAGAATGGATTCGACATAGCCAAGACATATCCCACGGTGTCCCACGGTGTCCCAACGGTGTCCAACGGTGTCCCACGGTGTCCCACGGTGTCCCACGGTGTCCAACGGTGTCCCACGGTGTCCCACGGTGTCCAACGGTGTCCAACGGTGTCCAACGGTGTCCAACGGTGTCCAACGGTGTCCAACGGTGTCCAACGGTGTCCAACGGTGTCCAACGGTGTCCAACGGTGTCCAACGGTGTCCAACGGTGTCCAACGGTGTCCAACGGTGCCCAACGGTGTCCAACGATGTCCCACGGTGTCCCACGATGTCCCACGGCGCCCCCGCGGGGAGGTCTTAGTCCGGTCTAGATCACCAAAACTATTTTGGATGATCAAGACCAGACTATATTGAAGTAGTTTTTAGCTTGATATCGTTTCTCAAATAATAATACTAATATTCAAAATAGTACTTGGTTTATTATTATTTGGGAAACGATACCAATTACCGGGACCCACCACGAGGAGGTAACTACGCTCGGGTCCCATTTATATGTCGGAGATGAAAGAACACCGGAGCCTTTGGAATTTTGGATAATCCCGCAACATTGTAACCTAGAGTCTACTATAGCTGTAATTGAACAATTGTAGTTATTCAACCCGATTGTAATTGTTCGAGAGTCGTGATAATGAGCTTGGGCTCGAGGCGACAGTCAGTCGCCGAACGTAGCCGCGGTCACGGGATGAACGCTTTGTCTAACAAAGGTATGGAGTAATTCTATAGCTCTCCTTAAAAGAAATATTCGTGGCGACACGCGACAGTAAACATTCCAATGATCTCTGTCCCGTAGCTCGCCACACGCAGACCTTATTCTTCGAGTAAGATGATTGCCAGATGTCGATGCGTCTCCGCAGTACATGTTCGGCTAGCTCGAGGGCCCGTTATAAATCTTAAGGTTTAGTTAACTAAAGTCCTTCAAACAGACAAACAGTCTTTGTCCCAACTACGGGAAGATAGGGGAGACATATTTTTCAACGAGCGGCGTCTCCCACTAGCAACTTTCCCTCGAGGGCGGCTAGCATCTTTTTCTAACCACCGATATGGAGATTGACCAATTAGCAACGCCAATTTCCCTTACTTTCTGAACGAAGGCTTTTCTCGACGAATCCGATGATCTCGTGTCCTTAGACACACCCCATTATAGTTTTCCTCTGTGGCATGATCGGGACGGGAAAGACATTCTTTCTCGCGATCTCATTGATGAAAGGAGTAACTGTTTACGACCAGTGAATATTACGCGTCCGACTTAGATTTTGTGAGTACGTTCATCTATCATCCCGTCGACCGCGGATTCGTTATTGAACCTAGGATCATTGTCATTAGTTTCTCGAGCACCTAACTACCGCGGTTACTTGTCCGGTTCTATAATAATCGTATTTGCACTAGTCAATGTCTTCTCCATTGCATAACGACAACGTGTAACCCAAACGAAGATTCGTTTCACGCCCCTAACCCTAATTCTAATGTAAACCCGACATATATAAACAGTTTTTAAGCATTGGAAGCAGAGATGTAAAATTATTTTATAATAAAGCAACATTGTAGCGGAGATATTGTTTTGCCGATTTAATACGATATCCATTTTTATCATTTTAATAGTTCCTGCAAACTAAGACTAAATTCACACTTCTTTAATACTAGTTTCCGACTATCAATTAGTTTGAACAAAATTCTCTTAGTGGCCTTTGGCGATCCAAACTAGACTGTTGCGCAGTTCTTGGCTTGGTATCGCTTTCCAAAGATTAATCAACCGATTAATTTTTGGAAAACGATGCCAATTACCAGGTCTCACCACGAGGAGGTGACTACGCACGAGACCCGCCCATGAGTTATTCAACATTATGCATCGGTCTCGACATTCAACCTATTGGTAAGAATGTCGAGTTCTGACTCTACTTGATCATGGGCCTGCGTAAAGAGATAGTTGTTTCGTAACGTAACTGCGAAGCACATATCTCGAACGCAGCGCTTACATAAATCCTTACAAACGTAAACCAACATACATAGCACACCATCTATCTCCCACACAACGATTACATCGATCAGTACAATAATTCGCAACCCTACTGGCCGCATTCGGTATCAAAGACACGTTTGTCTAACTTGGAACGAATGAAACAATATGGGGCTACTACGGGAAAGGAGCCCCAACAATCAGACGGTGAAAGAAAAACCGCGGCGCGCCCGGAACGAACGAAACCACGATCTCTCGAAAGAACTAACAAACCTACATGACGTACCCCCGTGCACCGGATAACCCTAAGGTTCAGCGGAAAGCCCAAGCATTGACCTTCGCCCGATTCCTGTCACGTCGTCTGGATCTTATCACGGTGGATGGCACCAACCGATGATACTAGCGATCCAGCAAATAGGCCTGCGATTTAACACACTCCAACTGAACAAATGAAGGCCCGGGGAGGGACCGCTGAACAGGATTACAAAGGCAAGGCCCCAACTGAACAGTGGGGTCCACCCCCGCGGGTTCGTCACTTGAACAGGATTACGGAGGACGTGAAATGCAGGTCTCTGCCCGAGTACCGAAGTACCAATCGGGCAGTATTGCGGATCGCAGGTATCACCAGTACGATGACAACTCCCGTGATTCGAGGCAAACGACGAGCAGTCGTCGAGTAGTCATCAAGACAGAGGTGTGCTTGGGGCGACTTACGAATCCAAAGAGTTGCCCAGTGCACGTTGACCCGCACGTACCCGGAATACGCGCGAGCGAGTACGTCACGCTACGGTTTGAAAGAACTGAGCGACCGTGAACCGATAAATCGTGGGAACAATTTTTCCAATGTGGTAACCGAGGGCATCACGAGAGACGAGATTTTTATTTTTCGTTCCAAGATAGATAAGTATCTTCGTACAGAATGAGCTTACAATGCACATAACATAGGTATCTATCTTAAGATTAATTAAGGCTAAAACGCTCGCATCCCACGGTGTCCCGCGATGTCCCACGGCGCCCCCGCGGGGGGGTCTTAGTCCGGTCTAGATCACCAAAACTATTTTGGATGATCAAGACCAGACTATATTGAAGTAGTTTTTAGCTTGATATCGTTTCTCAAATAATAATACTAATATTCAAAATAATACTTGGTGTATTATTATTTGGGAAACGATACCAATTACCGGGACCCACCACGAGGAGGTAACTACGCTCGGGTCCCATTTACATAAAGAGTTTTTAAGCATTGGGAGCAGAGATGTAAAATTATTTTATAATAAAGCGACATTATAGCGGCGATTTTGTTTTGCCCGGAGTTTATTTGTTCTTACATTGCTTATAATCTAACGGTCTTGATACTCCGAGGCAAAAAAACAACATGATTTGAAATGTCCTCTGACTCATGTCCAGCTACAGATAAGATGTGGTTGCCTTCGGTAAAATTGCACTCCCTTCCTTGATTCCATGAATATGGTATTGTTTCATTAGTTTTGTGCAGACATGGAAAATTACATCTTAAGATTACACTCTGTGTTAAGACAGGTTTTATACGAAATAGTGAAATGAGAAATTAAATACTGTATTGAAAATTAAAAAATAATGCTACATAGAAATAAAATAGTACTTCAAAGACTTGATAGATTTCGTTAATAAAATGAAACAAAATAAATCATTAATTCACTCACTACGAATTGATGGTATTGATTTAAATCAATGAATGCAGAGCTACAACCGATTAACGGTACAACTGCTATAAATTAAGAGCATAACTACTTTGAATTAATGGGAGAATATGGTTATAGATTATTGGTATAACTGTTAGGTATTAATTGAGTAATTATTTTAGATTAATGGCTCAAATGTTATAAATTAATGGCTCTGATGATATAAATTAATGGTTTAAATGTTATTAATTAATGGCTAAATGTATAAAATAACGGTTTAGAAGTTACACATTAGTGGCCTAGACGTTATAAATTAATAGCTTAAATGTTATAAATTAATAGCATAAATGTTTACAATAACAGTTTAAATGTTGTAAATTAATGGCCTAGACGTTATAAATTAATAGCATAAATGTTATAAATTAATAGTTTAATGTTGCAAATTAATAGCTTAAATGTTATAAATTAATAGTTTAAAAGTTACAAATTAATGGCTTAAATGTTATAAATTAATAGCTTAAATGTTATAAATTAATAGCATAAATGTATACAATAACAGTTTAAATGTTGTAAATTAATGGCCTAGACGTTATAAATTAATAGCTTAAATGTTATAAATTAATAGTTTAATGTTGCAAATTAATAGCTTAAATGTTATAAATTAATAGTTTAAAAGTTACAAATTAATGGCTTAAATGTTATAAATTAATAGCTTAAATGTTATAAATTAATAGCATAAATGTATAAAATAACAGTTTAAATGTTGTAAATTAATGGCCTAGACGTTATAAATTAATAGCTTAAATGTTACAAATTAATGGCTTAAATGTTATAAATTAATATCTTAAATGTTATAAATTAATAGCATAAATGTATACAATAACAGTTTAAATGTTGTAAATTAATGGCTTAAATGTTATAAATTAATAGCTTAAATGTTATAAATTATTGGTTTAAATATTGTAAATTAGTAGCTTGGATGTTGTAGATTCATAGCTTAAAAGTTAGAAATTAATGGCCTACACGTTAAAAATTAATAGCTTAAATGTTATAAATTAATAGCATAAATGTCTACAATAACAGTTTAAATGTTGTAAATTAATGGCCTAGACGTTACAAATTAATAGCTTAAATGTTATAAATTAATAGTTTAAATGTTGTAAATTAATGGCTTAAATATTATAAATTAATAGCTTAAATGTTATAAATTAATAGCATAAATGTCTACAATAACAGTTTAAATGTTGCAAATTAATGGCCTAGACGTTACAAATTAATAGCTTAAATGTTATAAATTAATAGTTTAAATGTTGTAAATTAATGGCTTGAATATTATAAATTAATAGCTTAAATGTTATAAATTAATAGCATAAATGTATACAATAACAGTTTAAATGTTATAAATTAATAGTTCTATATGTTATAAATTAATGGCTTAAATGTTACAAATTAATAGCTTAAATGTTATAAATTAATAGTTTAAATGTTGTAAATTAATGGCTTAAATATTATAAATTAATAGCTTAAATGTTATAAGTTAATAATTTAAATGTTGTAAATTGATATCTTAAATGTTATAAATTAATAGTTTAATAGTTACAAATTAATGGCTTAAATGTTATAAATTAATAGCTTAAATGTTATAAATTAATAGCATAAATGTATACAATAACAGTTTAAATGTTGTAAATTAATGGCTTAGATGTTGTAAATTAATAGCCTAAATGATATAAATTAATAGTTTAAATATTGTAAATTAGTAGCTTGGATGTTGTAGATTAATAGCTTAAATGTAATAAATTAATAGCATAAATGTTATAAATTAATAGTTTTGGCGTTATAAATTAATTCCTTAAATGTTATAAATTAATGGCTTAAATGTTATAAATTAATAACTTAAGTGTTGTAAATTAATGGTTTAGACGTTGTAAATTGCTAGTTGCAATGTTGTTATTTGATATTTTTTGTTTTATTTACCTTATATTTAAATTCTTCTTCGATGTTCACTCTCCGGAATTTCAGGCACAAAAGAGCTCGCGCGCGACTTCCGTGTTCCTTATATACCTTGACAAGATGCCGGTTTGTTAATCAAACGGTAACGATATTTTCACATAGCAGGAGACGGTTTTTCCATTATAACAAAATCAAATTGAACGATTTCTTAATTTTTATCGTAAATTGGCATCTTTAAAGATTTAATACGATATCCATTTTTATCATTTTAATAGTTTCTGCAAACTAAGACTAAATTCACACTTCTTTAATACTAGTTTTCGACTATTAATTAGTTTGAACAAAAAGGGAAAGCAGCCTAGCGGCAATCGATGACGTTGCTGTGAAGTAAGTCAAGCTATTAAATAATCAGACAGATAAAATTCATATTTAGCGTTATATTATATTATCGATATTCATTCATTTTCTCGTGCTAATTAAAAAATAAAACGTTCTTTTTTCTTGAATAACACCTACATCTCTGTTTGAAATATTTAAAATTCTTACTTAATGCTAACTTAAAAGTCAGGTCCTTTATTAATTCCTCTCAAGTTAAACGAGTAAATTTACCCGCTATAGTTGTAACATAAAATGGCTTTATTTCTTCAATACCACCTGCATCGCTGTACGTGACACAAATATTAATTATGTAGCGAATAGTAAGAACTAATTGGCTGCAATTGCGGTTACGTATTTCTTCGTATGATCTATCGATGGATCTATTAGGCTATTAGCGAGAAACTTCTTGATTCCTTAAAGAAGTACCACATTCTATAAAAATTAACTAAATAATTTTATTCGATTAGTATTCGACAATGTCTATCATATTCAGCAACCTTCTTTTGCAATAGATTCTGCTCGGATCAATTATTTTATAATAAATTGCAGATTATGCCACTGTATATTATAAGATATCTGCCTATAGCTCCTTTTTTTCTAATTCATTGATTTTATTATTAGTCTCGTTGGTTTTTCCCGTGAGTGTCTGTTGTACGTACATTTCCATTATGCTTAGATTTTTACCATCATCGTGCGATTATGTGCGTGCTCTAGCAATAAACATTCGTTTCGAGCTTACTCAAGACCGCGACCACGAAATTCGATAAATCGAAAGGAAAAACCTGGGACGGGAGCATGCTCTACTTGTGCCAGTTTCACCTACGATTTTTCAAATTAAATTTCGAGAAACAGGTTGATCACACAAAAACGCGCCTACGCGACCAGAGACTGTGCCAACCTGCCCGGCCCTACCGACTTATAATTAATGAACAGACAGACCAGAAAGTATACTACCTATCCTACCTAGCGCTATATTTAAAAAATAGAAAAACAGACACGTTGACATACTCGCTCCACGGTTCTAACACAAACGCTCGAGTGCAAAGTACCTACACTATAGAGGACGTCACGGAACGCCTCCAACACCCGAACTTAACACACAACATGCATGCTCTAAGGTACGTACCTTTTTCCTGAAATCCACTGACAAACACTACTGACCACTGTGTAAAACATGATAAAACACGTCTGAAGAAATGATATCGTTAAAATGAATGTAAGTGAACTTGGAATTATAATTGTAATTGACAGCAATAACGATTATGAGCGTGGTTACACTTATCGTGTACATTATCAGAAATTGTGAGTGTAATTAACAATAATTCAAACAGAATTTAAAGAATTGAAATACAATATATCACCTATTTACATACTTCAACACCTTCTTTCTTTTTTTCTTCTACTTGGAGAAATCCTCATGGCCACTCCGCTGCATTCTGGAGAATTAGTGGAGTAGTGCCAGACTCCTACTGACGAAACCTCCACGGTGGCCTACCGACACGTTTGGCAGCAGTGCCCCGAGACCTCTTGGAAATTATTGCCGGTGCACTCACCGCGTCTTCTCGTTAAGTCTATCCTATGAACTAACTAAACTAGCCAACTGTGGCGATAGGGGAGATAATCCTTCCCCCCCCCCCAACAAGTAGGCCTACCCAAATTTCAATTAAAAGTAAGTGTGTTAAGAAGTTACAAATACCCTGTTTCGAGGAAAATTTTTTCTTTTTGGTGCAGCAGCTCGTTCAGCGGGCGTGTCACGCAGGAGAAGCCGCCCGTAACGAACGGGTTAACCCGTCACGACACTCGGTCGGGTCTGCGACGTGTGGGTGTTCACGCCATGATGCCTGCAACGTGTGGGTGTTTATGCCATGATGCCTGCAACGTGAGGGTGTTTAAGCCATGATGCCTGCGACGTGTGGGTGTTTACGCCATGATGCCTGCTCTCTTCCTCGGGAAGGGTGACTTTTTAAGCCACGTCGCCATCCCTATGCAGTCGGCACCTTCCTCCGGAACCGCCTATCACAACTTGAAGAAAGGATTGTAATAAAGTGCACGGGAAAGGTGTTTGGGATAGCCATTGCTTAGTTAGCCACTGACAAGTCAGCGTTTACCAGGCCCCACAGACATGGAGGAGGAGTTGGCACATGGCACTGATGGGCGTGAACAGTACAATGTCACCACCAGCACCTTTGGGATACAACAATTTATATTTTTTTTTTTTTTTTTTTTTCGTGGAGGAAACCTTCATAGGCGCCCCGCGCCCTCCGGGGAGAGGGCGCTGGGTAGTGCCGGATTCGTACCGGCTAAAACCTCCACGGTGGCCGTCCTTGGCGCATGGCGGAAAGGACCCTAGAAACGCTCGTTAGCATGTCATCACGAGCCCCCTCCGCGCCGAGTTCACCTCGAGTTATGCAAGTCTAACTAACGGCGCGATGCGCGGCCACCGCGCATCGCGCCACCCCCGACGGGCCGCCGTGCAAGACCTCCTGGTTCCCCGACCAGGCGATTTAGCGGCACCGTGGCGCCGAAGCGGCCGACGCCTAAGACCCACCTGACGGCGAAGCGGTCCGAGCTCGCCTGGAAGTGGCGTGCCCACGCCCCCCACCCCGCCGCCGAACGCCTATCCTTTCGGGATGGGAATCCCGTTCTCTCTCGCGCTCCGCCGCCTCCTTCCGCAGCATCACCTGCTCGCAGAATGTGGTGACCGCCTTCCGACTCCTCTCGTTCGCCAGCAGCGCACCGAACACCGCCGGCGGGGAGAGGTCTCTTCCTATCTCGGCAACGAGGGCGCGGCGAGGCAACGCCCATGCCGGACAGTTCTCCAACGTGTGTTGCGCCGAGTCCACGCCCTCGTTGCAATGCTGGCAACGCGCCGTCGCCTCCCGTCCTATCCTGTGCAGGTATTCACCGAAGCATCCATGCCCGGTAAGTACCTGCGTTACCCTATAGGTCAGGGGGGGCGCACCGCCGTCCAACCAATCGTTCCAGTTTGGTAGGACGGCCTCGACGACCCGGAGGCCGGGCGCGCCGGTTCCCGTTGCGAGACTGGCCCGCCACGAATCCAATAGAATTCGTCGAGCCCGCACCACAGCGTCATCGCGTGCCGCCTCGTCCACCCCGCCCGATGGTGCTCGCGTCTGTCGATAGATCTCCCGAGACCGTAGGGCCTCCAACTCGAACGGGGGGAACCCCGCGAGCAAGGACGCCGCCGTAGCTGAGACTGTGCGATACGCCCTCACCGTCCTAAGGGCCACCGTACGATGCAGTCTCCTGACCAGCCGGAGACTGCGACGATTGGCCAACAGGCTCGCCGCCCAGATCGGAGCACCGTACAGGAGCCTCGATCGCACCACCCCGGCGTACAGCCGGCGCACCCCGACGCCCGGTCCGCCGAGCCGAGGCAACAGACGCCCCAGGGCGTTAGCTGTAGCCTCGGCGGACGGTACCAGACGCTCAAAGTGATCGCCGAAAGTCCAATGGCTGTCGAGCGTTAGACCAAGGTACTTCATCCGGGTACCCACCTCGACGTCGACCCCTCCCAACCGCAGCCGGTAACCCGCCGGAGGCGTCCCGTGATCGGCCCTCTTGCACAACCACATGGCTTCTGACTTTTCCGGGGATACCTCCAGCCCCAAATCCCTGATGGCGGCAACGACGCAAGCCACCGCTAACTCCGCCAGACGGACGGTCCTACCCCACGCCGAGCCCCACACCAGCACCAACGTGTCGTCAGCGTAGCACGTCAGCGCTGACTCGGGGGGCATCGGCGCCCGAAGTACCGCGTCATACGCGAGAACCCACAGTAACGGTCCTAAGACCGACCCCTGCGGGACTCCGCGACGCACAGCCTTCCGAATCATCCGACCACCAGGGCCGGCGCAGACGATACTTCGGTCCCGGAGAAACGCCCGAACTATACCCCGCAAATAGGCGGGCACCCGATGATATTTCAGGGCCTCGCCTATCCTGTTCCAGGGAAGGCTGTTGAAGGCGTTGAGCACGTCCAGGGACACGGCCAACGCCACCCAGCCCCGCCGCTCAGCATCCAACACCAGGGAACGGACGCGAGCTATCGCGTCGATCGTAGACCGTCCCCTGCGGAACCCGAACTGTCCTTCGCGCAGCCCTGGCGTACATCGCGACAAATGCGACTCGAGGCGGACCGCCACGATCCGCTCCAGCAATTTGCCCGCCTCGTCCAAAAGACACACCGGCCGAAAGGCGGACGCAGAGCTCGACGGCCGACCCGGCTTTGGTAATAGGACCATCCGTCCTTCCTTCCACAAGCGGGGGAATTCGCCCCGAGCCAGGCAGCGGTCGTACAAGCGCCGCAGCCTTGGGGCCAATACCCTGGCGATGTCCTTCCACAGACGGGCCGGGACTCCGTCGGGACCAGGAGCTTTCCCGACGTCAATCCTCCCAACGGCTTCGGCCAACTCCTCTTCGGATACTCCTAACTCCGGACACCAATCCTCCGGAGGGCGCAATGATTCCTCCTCTTCCGCGGTGTCTCCCTCTTCCGCGGTGTCTCCCTCTTCCGCGATGTCTCCCTCTTCCGCGATGTCTCCCTCTTCCGCGATGTCTCCCTCTTCCGCGGTGTCTCCCTCTTCCGCGGTGTCTCCCTCTTCCGCGGTGTCTCCCTCTTCCGCGGTGTCTCCCTCTTCCGCGGTGTCCACCTCTCTTGTTAGAATGGTGTTGATATTTTCATCTATGTCCTCTTCTGTGTCCGGAAAAAGAGTGCCGACGACCCCTTCCAGAAACCGGGGTTCCATGCACTCCGTTACCGGGGGCGCCCACGGACGCAGTTTGTTCATGACCGTCCTGTAGGGGTGCCCCCAGGGATCGGAATCAAGGGTAGCCAGAAGCTCGTTCCAAGCCCGCCCTTTCGCGTCCCCAACGGCCCGCTGTAGGGACCTTCGCGCTTCGCGGTAGGCACCATACAGACGAGCCAGCAACTCCGCATCGCCCCGTTTTCTACGGCGTGCTCGTGTATACCGGCGCCGGCAACGGATGCACACTTGCCGTAGACGCGCTATCTCCGTGTTCCACCAATACACACCGCCGGCGTGACGGTGGTAGAACTCAACCCGCGGCATGCATGCATTGCAGATCGCGCGCAAGTCTCGCCGAAGTCGGATCGCCTCAGCCTCCACATCCTCTTCGTCTGCAGCAGACCCTTTCTCGTTCATGGCGACGGCCGACGCTGCCGCCGCCATAAGATCATCGTCGCGGCGGGCAGACCCCCACCGCGGGAAGATCGTCCGCGTACGCGATGAGCGACAGCGTCCCCGCGCTCTGAATGGGCAATCGTCTCCAATACCACCAACCGCCACGTCCATAAATATGTAAAGGTGGTCCGAGAGAGTCTCCTCCCGAGACACCTCCCACCGCGAAACACGCACAACAGCGGCGGGGCTCGCCCACGTGAGATCCACGATGGACTCGCCCCGCCACGCCACGCACGTGCTGGACGACCCTCTGTTCAAGAGCCGGAGGTCGAGCGCGCCTGCCCATCCAAGCACGGCACGCCCCCTCCAATTAGTCGTTCGGGAACCCCACGTCGTCGCGTGAGCATTGAAATCCCCGAGAATCAAGGACGGAACGCCGCGCAGACGAATCACGCAGGCCGCTAATCCGTCCAAGAAGGAGTAGTAATCCGCTCGACGGATATTGGGGGACACGTAAACGGCCACCACGTGCAGGTCGCCCCACCTCACCGCCACGAAGCCACGCCCGCGCTCGATAACCGAGCATGCGTGTCCTCCCGCCGTCCCGTTCCAGAAAACGGCGACTGTGCCACTCAGATCTTCCGCACCGCAAGACGTATCTTGTACGCGGTACGGCTCCGCCGCCACCGCCAAGCCGACGCGCCGCTCCGCCAGGATCTGGAACATCAAGTCCTGAGCCCGGCGGGAACGGTTCAAGTTAGTCTGAAGAAGTTTTACGCGCACGAAGGCTCGCAGTCCGCGGCCTCCTCCAAGCCGCTCCCCTCGCGATCGGCCAGGCCGACCTCCTCTTCGTCCACTTTCTCATTTCTTCCTCCTTCTCTTCCTCTGCTGTTGACAGTTGCCTCCGCGGAGCCGGCCGATGGGGAGGGAGATGCCTCCACGACGGTGTCTCTTGGTGCGACGGCGGTCATCGTGTCACATCCGTTGCCGGCTTCGATCCTCCCGTCCGGTTTCATTCCTTTCCTCCGGCGAACCGGCGGCTTGCACGCCGGCGACCCCAACCGATGCGTCGCGGGCACCCCGAGGTCTGCGCACAACGGACATCGCGGAACCCGCGAGGAACAACCTCTGGCTCGATGCCCTGGTTCTCCGCACCGGTAGCATCGGTCGGAACGGTCGGCCGTCGACGCGCAATGCCGACGTACGTGATGCGGCTCCAGACATCTGAAACAATGGAGTTGGCGTGTCGGAAGAGGACGAATCCTCGCCGCGGACCAGCCCACCACTATCTTCCTCGTGCCTTCGTTGTCGTCGCTCGTACCATCCCCAGAGGCGCTGATCTTTCTGGCCGCTTTCAATGGGCAACGAAGCCACACCGAAGTGAGACCCCGTGGGGCTCTGTGTAGCTCGCCTACAGTGACCTCGTCGGTACGACAGCCGCCAGCCTTGGCAACGGCGGCCACCACTTCGTCGGGAGTGACCGAGTCGTCCAATCCGGTCACCCTCATTTCGGCCGTTTTTTGCGGCACGGAGATCCTGACAGGAATACCCTGAAGGATATCCGCCATGCGTTCGGCGAGGAGCGAGGCTTTACGACCCCCCTCGTCGCTGGCGATCTCGAGAATCAGGGCTCCAGTGACTGCCCTCCTAGGCCGCACTTCGGCGATGCCGAGGTCGGAGAGTTCTATTTCTCGACGGACCCTCGACATCGCTTCATCGTACGTAACTCTTGAACCTTCCAGAATGGTGAGCATCACGGCGGTGAACCGGGGAATCTTGGGGAGCATAGACTCAGTTTTCATGGAGCACGCAGCAGTGCGCGACCTCAGGTTCAGAGCAAACTGCCCAGAATCCCTCGCACCTCGTCCTGTATTTATCTGTTTCCTTACTCCTCTTGTTCCTTTCATCCTCCTTACTCTTGTCCAAATTCCATAGCTCTCGCTGTCTCCTCCTCCCCTTTCACCGCCGACATTGAATTTCTCTTGCGTCGCGGTCACAGGGGATCGGGCGGCCATTTCGGCAAATGTGACAGATCTCGTCGAGACACCGGACTCTCTTCTCGTGTCATGAGTGTCACCGTCGTTGCGATCTCCGAGCATCGAATATCTCGCTCGTGACAACGACGAGAGCAACGAAGGCGGGCATTCTCTATTGCTGTTTCTTCTTCTTCCTATCATTGTCATACTTTTACCGTCGCTACCGCTGGTAGGCGCAGCTACCATTGGAAGAGGACGAGCCTCCAACCTGCTATTTCCTCTCTTTCCCCTGCTCCTTCTGTCTCTACTAACACCTCTCGAGACGACGGTGGAGAGAAATTCCATCCCGTTGGTCAACGATTCAGCCATTGGCGGCGACATGTCCCCCCTCGACCGCATGTTAGATTTTTTCGCGATGGGGAGGGCGCTCGTTTCCGGAGGTCCCATCCGATAGTAATAATTATTACGGTGGGAATAACTGTAGGAATTATTTGGCGACAGCTGCGACGGCAGCTTCTGCCGCACTTCCTCGATCTCACGGAATAACAGGGCCTTGGGATCCTCCAATGGATCCCGAGACCCTGAACCACCGGATCTGTTCTCATTTCCTCCACTTTCGCCTCTGCCTCCTTCGTTTCTTATCTGATGTTCAATAACATCGCTAGCCTCGCTCCCCATCTCACCAGCACGGTGGAGATGGCTCGACACCGACCGAGTAGACAGGGGCGGCAGTGGGGGAGGGGAGCCCATAACGCTCTTAGGGGCACCGGCTCCCCTCGCTTTTTCCACCGTAGAAATCTTTGGTCCCACCGTCGTCCGTCCTCCTATTCCTCTTTCGATCGACGAGGATCTCAACATCCTCGTCATTCTCTCCATATCATCTCTCTCTCTACTCTCCTTCTCCTTGTTCATCCGCTCCACCATCTCTTGGAGGCGGCTGACCTCAATCTCCAGGAAGCGCATTCTCTCCCTCCTGCGCGCGCCTTCTCCGCGTTCTTTTCCTCTAATTTTCCTTTCCTCGTCATCCTCCTCCTCATCTTCCACCGATATTACATCCATCCCGTCGTCGTCACGCTCGCCATCGTCACGGCGGCGGTGTCGGCGGAGGTTGAAGCCGGTCGTGGTTCTCGATGTCAAAGACGATGTTGTTGCTATCGCCAAAGATGACGATGGAACAACTGTGCGCTGTTGGAGCTCAGCGCCGGCGGCTCTCGTTTTTCGCGACGCCAGCCTCAGCCTCCTCACGAACGTACCTTTTAAGTTCTTGGAGGTGGAGGCGATCCTTTCGACCTCCTCCATCTCCCGCATTATTTCCACTCCGAGGTCGGCAGTCGTCCATCCTATCATCAGCGTGCTAAAATACGACAGCGACGCCAATGGTTCCGAACCGGAGGCGGTGGTGCTGGTTCCAGTACCCTTCCTCTTCCGCTTTGCGGGAGTTACCTCGACGAACAGATTCTCGTCCCCCTCGCGTTCACCTCGGACGGCGCTATTACCGCCTACATCGCCGCTGTTAATACCACCGGTACCGCACACGCTTGGCCCAGCAATTCTCTCGTAGGGACGTTTGCCCAGCGAGGAAGCAGCGGCGGCCGAGGTCGAGGAACCGGTCGACATCTCGTCGTCGGATCTCGCCCGTCCGCCGATACCACCACCACTGCCATGGACGGCGATGGACTCCGAGTCGCTGACGGTCGTCACATCGGAATCCTTTTTAATCCTTCGTCCACTTCTTCTCACGTTACTTTTCGTAACGTTCACATGCACATGTTTCTCCTTCGCTTCCACGCCAGACGCATGTACACGAACGGAGGCCTGACGGTCCACCCCCGAACGGCCGCGGTTGCTTGATGACGACGCAGCGGAGCCCGCTTGACGACTCGCGGCTGCGCCGGTACTGGGGTCTCCCTCCCCTGCACCGTAAACTGTTTTCTTCTTTTTGTTGTCCATTTTCATCACTGTTATTTTTACAATATTGTTGGTTGCCAAGGTTGTCACCGTCGAGTCCAGTCCTGGTGCCACTCGCTCTTTCGCACCCCGTACCAGGCATCCTCGAAAGAAAAAGAGAGAAAGATCGAGGTACGGGGTGACAGGGAGCCCCGACGAGAAGGTGAGGCGAGTGGTCTTCGACCGGTACGAGCCTGCCAACTTCTCCGAAATTCTCCGCACCGCACAACGTGTGTGCGGCTATAGGCGAACATCAGATCCATCGGAGTTTCTCGGACCTCTCGGCCATCTCGAGAACCCGTACCAGTCTCTGCTCCCCAAAAATTACTTGTTCGTCTTCTGTGTGTATATATATGTCGGGTTTACATTAGAATTAGGGTTAAGGGCGTGAAACGAATCTTCGTTTGGGTTACACGTTGTCGTTATGCAATAGAGAAGACATTGACTAGTGCAAATACGATTATTATATGTCGGGTTTACATTAGAATTAGGGTTAGGGACGTGAAACGAATCTTCGTTTGGGTTACACGTTGTCGTTATGCAATGGAGAAGACATTGACTAGTGCAAATACGATTATTATAGAACCGGACAAGTAACCGCGGTAGTTAGGTGCTCGAGAAACTAATGACAATGATCCTAGGTTCAATAACGAATCCGCGGTCGACTGGATGATAGATGAACGTACTCACAAAATCTAAGTCGGATGCGTGATATTCACTGGTCGTAAAGGGTTACTCCTTTCATCAGTGAGATCGCGAACGAGAATGCCTTTCCCGTCCCGATGATGCCACAGAGGAAAACTATAATGGGGTGTGTCTAAGGATACGAGATCATCGGATTCGTCGAGAAAAGCCTTCGTTCAGAAAGTAAGGGAAATTGGCGTTGCTGCTAATTGGTCAATCTCCATATCGGTGGTTAGAAAAAGATGCTAGCCGCCCTCGAGGGAAAGTTGCTAGTGGGAGACGCCGCTCGTTGAAAAATAGGTCTCCCCTATTTTCCCGTAGTTGGGACAAAGACTGTTTGTCTGTTTGAAGGACTTTAATTGGCTAAATCTTAAGATTTATAACGAGCCCTCGGGCTAGCTGAACATGTACTGCGGAGACGCATCGACATCTGGCAATCATCTTACTCGAAGAATAGGGTCTGCGTGTGGCGAGCTACGGGACAGAGACCGTTGGAATGTTTACTGTCGAGTGTTACAACTATTTCCTTTTTAAGGAAAGCTATAGAATTATTCCATGCCTTTGTTAGACAAGGCGTTCATCCCGTGACCGCGGCTACGTTCGGCGACTGACTGTCGTCTCGAGCCCAAGCTCATTATCACAACTCTCGAACAATTACAATCGGATTGAATAACTACAATTGTTTAATTACAGCTATAGTAGACTCTAGGTTACAATGTTGCGGGATTATCCAAAATTCCAAAGGCTCCGGTGTTCTTACATCTTCAACATATATTATATGTCGGAGATGAAAGGACACCGGAACCTTCGGATAGCCCCGCAACATTGCAATCTAAAGTCTACTATAACTGTAACTAAACTATTGTAGTTATTCAATCCGATTGTAATTGTTCGAGATTAGTGACGGTGAGCTTTGGCTCGAGGCGACAGTCTGTCGCCCAACGTAGCCGCGGTCAAGGGATGAACGCTTTGCCCAACAAACATATGGAATAATTCTATAGCTCTCCTTAAAAGAAATATTCGTGGCGACACGCGACAGTAAACATTCCAACGGTTTCTGTCCCGTGGCTCGCCACACGCAGACCCTATTCTTCGAGTAAGATGATTGCCAGATGTCGATGCGTCTCCGCAGTACATGTTCGGCTAGCCCGAGGGCCCGTAATAAATCTTAAGGTTTAGTTAACTAAAGTCCTTCAAACAGACAAACAGTCTTTGTCCCAGCTACGGGAAGATAGGGGAGACATATTTTTTAACGAACGGCGTCTCCCACTAGCAACTTTCCCTCGAGGGCGGCTAGCATCTTTTTCTAACCACCGATATGGAGATTGACCAATTAGCAGCAACGTCGATTTCCCTTACTTCCTAAACGAAGGCTTTCCTCGACGAATCCGATGATCTCGTGTCCTTAGACACACCCCAGTATAGTTTTCCTCTGTGGAATCATCGGGACGGGACGCGCATTCTTTGACGCGCTCCCGTCGACTAAAGAGTAACGTCTTTACGCTCAGCAATTATCGTTTACGAGTCAGACTTAGATTCAGCGAGAACGCCTATCTGTCATCCCGTTGACCGCGGATTCGTTATTGAACCTGAGATCACTGTCACTAGTGTCGCGAACGTCTCACCGCCGTGATAGATTGTCAAACCTGTGTTATTCATACCTGTGTCAATAAATCGTATCTTCGTTACACCGCAACGATGGCTACCTTCAATGAAGACTCCTCAAACACCGACAACCCTATCCCCCCTGCTTCTCCGACATCAGAAGTGGGATCCGCACGGACTCAAGAGATGCAAGGGCGGATCAACGCCATGGAAGAGCTAATTCGGACACTGACGCAAAGGCCGAGTACGGAAACGATGAGTGTAGCGCCACCCCGTTTCAACCCCGGGAACGCGGGCACCAGCCCAGCTTCGTGGTGCGCGGCTGTTAGTGCGGTTATGGACAAAGTGTCCCTACGAGACTACGAGTTATATATTGCTATAAGTCGTGCTTTAGAGGGTACCGCGGCAGAGTGGCTTACGCATGTCCCGGTCAACGGTCTTACTTGGACAAAGTTTAGGGAACTTTTTCTTGCTCGCTACGGAGGCACGGAGACGGCAACCTCGGTGCTAATCAGGGTGCTCGACGAATCGCCACTGGAGGACGAAACCGCTGGGACTTTCGGAAATCGCCTCCACTCCCTTCTGTCGGCGAAGTGGGGAGGTCTATCCGATGTCGAGCTGATCAACGCCGTTATCCTTCTGCGACTGATCTGGTACGACCAGCGTTTCGAAAGAATAGCATTCGGGGACGATATTCGGACCCTCGAGCAATTCCAGAGGGAAATGAGAATCTTCTCTCACGCGAAGAAGAGGCCAGTACCTTCGCCAAATAATCCATCGGCGGAGCCTGAAGCAAAGCGACGCCACTCGTCGGCCCGCCTCCCGAGATGCCTTCACTGTGGCAAACCAGGACATAAGCTCGCGGATTGTAGGACGAGGAAGCGTGAGCAACAGCAGAGGAGTACACAACGCCAGGGAGGAAGGCGACCGGACGCATCGCCTCAGGTGGTTTGCTTTAAGTGTCAGGCGGAGGGCCATATCGCACCTGACTGCCCGCTACGACGGGACAAAAAGGCCAGTACCAAGAATGAACGTGTAGTCAACTGCTGCGCGGTGGAGTCCCCAGCTGGTACCCTAAGTCATCTGGGTGAGTCGTTCCCATTTTACTTCGAT
>NW_022884910.1:0-35679 GCF_011952205.1 Bombus bifarius | reverse complement strand
TGTCCTGACGCCTGAGTCGAGATGCACCCGGGATCTCTCCCGAATTACTACCGGGTACCCCCGGGCGTCTATCTCTCCTTTCGAAGGGAGGCGTCCTGTTCTTCTTCTTGGACCGCTAGGGGGGGACCACGCCCCCTAGCGCCTCGCTCCTGCTGCTTCGTCCTGGGACCCCGTCCCCTGAAGCCCCTTCCTGGTTTCCACGCGCTGCTACGGCGGGCGTGGTGGCGCCGGTGGTGGCGTCGCGCCCCTGTGGCGCGCGGTATTCCTAGGGCGCTGCGATGTCCTGGAAGGGTCGCTAGCTCGTTCCCTGATCCTTTCCGCCCGCTCCTTCGCCAGCATCACCTGCTCGCAGTAGGTGCGGACAGCGGCGTACTCCTGGCGCCCTCTTAGCATGGCCGCGACGACCGCGTCTGGGGCTAAGCTCTCGCCGATTTCGAGCCGTAGGACTCGTCGTGGTTCCGCCCACGCCGGACAGAACTCCAGCGTGTGCTGCGCCGTGTCCTCCTCTTCCTCGCAGTGGTGGCAGACGGACGTCGCCTCTCGCCGAATCCTTAGCAGGTACTCGCCGAATACTCCGTGGCCGGTGAGCCGCTGCGTCATCCTGAAGGTCAGCGGTGCTCCGCCTCGATCCCTCCACGTCTCCCAGTTGGGAAGCACGGCGTGAACGGCCCGGTGCGGCCGCACGGCGTCCTCCTGGATCAGCTGCGAGCGCCATCGTTCCCAGACCTCCTTCTTCGCCTCCTCCCGGATGTTCGAGGCCGGCTGGCCAGATGTGGATGGCGTCGGGTTCCTCCTTTGGTGTTCGTATACGCGTTCGAGCGCCAGGGCTTGCAGCTCGAACGGCGGGGACGCCGCTAGCACGGTCGCCGACGCGTACGATGTCGTCCTGTAGCCTCTCGCGATGCGGATAGCGGTCGTCCTCTGCAGCCTCCGCAGCAAGGTCAGGCTGCGGCGACTGGTCGCCAGGCTTCTGGCCCAGACGGGTGCCCCGTAGAGAACTCGGGACCGGACTACTCCCTCGTAGAGTCGGCGGACTCTCGATCCTGCTCCGCCGATGTTCGGTAGGAGGCCGCACAGTGCGTTGGCCGCGGCCGTCGCCTTCGGGACCAGTTGCTCGAAGTGCGGTTCGAAGGTCCATCCGCTGTCGATCGTGAGACCCAGGTACCTCATCTGGCGTCTCACCGGGACCTCTTCTCCGCCGATGTTCACCGTCGATCCTGTGGGAGGCGTTCCTCTTCGTCGCTGGTCGAAGAACCACAGCGCCTCGGACTTGGCCGGCGACACCGTCAGGCCGAGCCTCCGAATGGCGCCCATCGCGCACGCCACGGCGTCTTCCGTGCGGTTCGCCGTGTCCTGCCACCATCGTCCCCCGGCCAGGACCAGGGTGTCGTCGGCGTAGCACACCATACCAGCCCCGGGGGGCATCGGACATCGGAGGACCGAGTCGTAGGCCGTGATCCAGAGTATCGGACCCAACACCGACCCCTGCGGAACGCCGCGCTCGATCCGTCTTCTTTCTTCCCCGTCCCTTCCGGCGTAGACGATGTATCTGTCGGAAAGGTACGCTCGGACGATCCCCACCAGGTACGCCGGGACGTCAAAGTGTCGCAGGGCCTCCACGATCCTAGCCCAGGGAATGGAATTGAAGGCGTTGGTGACGTCGAGCGACACCGCCACCGCTACCCCTTCTCGGGCGACCTGGTCCTCGGCCATGGTCCTCAGCCTCTTCACCGCGTCCACGGTCGAGCGGCCGCGGCGGAATCCGTACTGGCTGTCGTGCCATCCGGGCGTCCTCCGGGTCACGTGAGCATCCAGCCGGGCGGCGACGATCCTCTCCAGCATCTTGCCCACCTCGTCCAGCAGGCATATCGGCCGGTACGCGGACGGCGAGTCCGGCGGGCGGCCCTCCTTCCGTAACAGCACCAGCCGGGCCGTCCGCCATGTCCGGGGGTAGGCGCCCTCCTCCAGGCATCTGTCGAACAGGTGTCGCAGGCGTGGAGCCATGGTGACGATCGACTCCGCCCACGCTCGGCCCGGTATTCCGTCGGGGCCTGGCGCCACGTCGCGGGACGCCGTCCTCCTGGCTGCTTCGAAGAGTTCCTCGTCGCTGACTCGCAGCTCCTCGCTCCATCCCGTCGCAGTCGTCGTCGCCGCCACCTCGTCGTCGTCGTCGGCGGAGGGGGAGGATGGCGCCGGTCGGCTCGCGTCCCTGTCTTCCGGCGGGAACAGCGTCCCGATGACGTTGTCCAACAGCGTCGGGTCCATGTCCGAGGTCAGCGGGGGCGCCGAAGGTCGTAGCTTCTTGGTGACCACTTTGTACGGCCGTCCCCACGGGTCGGATTCCACCTCCTCGATCAGCTCCGCCCAGCACCGAGATTTCGCGGTCTTGATCTCCCGCTGAAGAGTCCGTCTCGCCTCTCTGTACTCCTCGTAGAAGCGGGAAATCTCCTCCTCGTCGCGCGTCAGTCTGCGACGACGGGCCCTTAGAAATCTTCTGCGGGCACGCACGCAGTTCTCTCGCATCTCGGCGATCTCCGGGGTCCACCAGTACGTTCCCTGGTCTCGTCCGCCCCCCGGGACGGAGCGCGGCATCGAGGCGTCGCACGCCGCGGTCATGTATCTTCGGAGCTCCTCCGCCTCCTCGTCGATACTTCCTCGCTCGGTCGTCCGGCGGGCGTCCCAGCTCCAGGCGGACACGGTCGTGGCCGCCCGCAGCATCTCCTTGTCCATCTCCTTCAGGCGCCATCGCAGCGGCGGCGGGCGGCGACGGTTCTCTCTCGGTCCTCGTCGTCTTCTCCCGGCGTCGTCCTCGGTCCCCAGAGTCACCTCCATCAGTACGTAGAGGTGGTCGGACAGCGTTTCCACCCCCTCGGCCACTCTCCAGTCGCGGATTCGCCTGAGCAACTCCGGGGTAGCCCACGTGAGGTCCACCACGGAGGATCCTCTCCACGCCACGCAGGTGCTCGCCGAGCCCCTGTTCGCCAGCAGGAGCCCCAGACTCGCTGCCCAGTCGGTGAGCATCCTTCCACGGGAGTTGGTCCTTGGGTTTCCCCATTGCGTCGAGTGGGCGTTGACGTCCCCCAGCACGAGCACCTGGCGGGGGAGGCATCCTCGGATGCACTCGCCGACTCGGTCCAGGAAGTCCCCGTACGCGGCCAGGTCGATGTTCGGAGAGACGTACACCGCCACCACCGCCGCTCCTAGCCACTCGACCGCGACAAAGCCGTTGCCACGGTCCAGTAAGAAGCACGAGGCCGACGTCCACGTTATCCCGGCAGATCCGTCCAGGTCCCCGATCCAGTTGGGCGAGTCGGGTATACGATGCGGTTCCGCCACCGCCGCTAGGGCCACCTCGTTCTCCCGGATGGTCTGGACGAGCAGGTCTTGCGCTCTTCTCGACCTACCGAGATTGCATTGCAGCAGGCGCTTGAACTATGCCGTCACCTCCATGGCCTCCTCCCGGCCATCCGCCGCTGCTGCTGATTCGGCGGCGCTTCCTGGTGTCCCTGCCGCGGCGACTGCTGCTGCTGCTACCGCTGCTGGTTTGCGGATGGGTCTCCTCCTCTTGACCTTCGGGGGGTTGCATGCATCTCCACCCATCCTGTGATTCGCGGGTGCCCCGAGCGACTCGCAAAGCGGACATTTGGGAGCGGAGGCGGGACAGCCTCTGGCGCGGTGTCCGCTCCCGCCGCACCTGTAGCACAGGTGTCCACGGTCTTCGCCGGATACGCACGTGGCGCGCACGTGCCCCAGCTCCAGGCACCTGAAGCACTGCAACGGGCGCTTCGGCACGGCCCTTATCCTCGCCGTTGACCAGCCCAGGGCTATCTTCTCCGCCTGGGCCAGCTTGCGGGCTGCTGCCGCCGGGCACTTGATCCATGCAGACCCGAGGCCGCCTCTGGTGGCGCCGATCTCGCCCACCTGCACCTCTGCGCTGCCGCATCCCGCCGCCAAGGCCAGTGCTCTTCGCAGCTCCTCCTTCTTGACCGAGATGTCTATCCCGGTCACGCGTAGCTCCGCCATCCTGGTCGGTGTGGCGATTCTCACCGCCGTCGGGTCCAGGGTCTCGGCCAGCCGCGACGCCAGTAGCGTCGCCTTTCCCCTGTCCTTGTCACCGGGGACTTGAATTATAATGGCGCCCGTCATCGCCTTCTTCATCTCCAGGCGCTCCGTGCCAAGCTCCGATAGTGGAATCCTCGTCCTCGCCGCTTCCAGGACGTCGGCGTACGACATCCTCGCTCCCTCGTTCAACGTCAGGGTCACCGCGGATGTTCGCGGTGCGCGAGGGGGCGTGACCACCTTAGGTGTCCGCGGTGGTCCTCTCTGCATTGCGGGGGCGTTCGCCTTCGGTGCGCCCGTCGTGCCGCCGGGCTGGGGTTGCTGCTGCCGCGGTACCCGCGTCGGTGGTGGCGCGGTCGATCCTTTCCTCGCCACCTCTGCTCCGGTGGCGGCGGCGACGGCTGCCTTCTTCCCGTTCGCCGTCTTCTTGTTTCTCCTCCGCTTCTTTTTCGTCTCCACCAACTCCCATCCGCCGTCCTCCCGTTCCCTTCGGGTCGGCGTCGGCTGGGCCGCGGGAGGGTCGACGGGGCGGTCCCCGCTGGGTCGTCCTTCGGGGGTGCGTTGCCGTCGTGCATCCCCGAATCGTTCCTCGATTGTCCTGAGAATGGAGGGTCCCAGTTCCCGGACCGCTCTTTCCAGGGCGTCCAGCCGCGTCCTGTCGTTTCCGCCTTCCCACGGCGGGCGGACGTATTCGGGCGCCGCGCCGGCGCATCGCGGGCACTCGTTGACGTGGGCGGCCAGTCTCCTCAGTTCCTGGCGGAGGGCCGCGTTCTCCCCCTCCAGCATGGACAGCCTCGCGTCCACGTCGTCGCCGGCGCCTCGCGCTGGCCTCGCCCTCCTTGAAGATTCCTCGTTCCACGCGGCGGTGATATAGCTCGCCGCGTTTTTAAGGGATCTGATGTAGGTCCCCTTCAAGTTCGACGACGTCGTCGCGACGTGCATTATCTCCGACACGTGCATCGTCAAGCCCGCGCTGATTTCCGCCGGGGAGCTCGTCTTCATCTGCACCTCCAACTCCTCCGACACCTCCGGTGTCGTCGTGGCTCCTGTTCTCTTCCTCTTGCCCCTGGACGCCATCGAAGCCAGCGACGAACGCGAGGCGAACGAGGCGACCGACTCCTCGTCGTCGGACCTCGCCCGCCCCCGCGATCCCCCCGCCACCGGTGACGTACCGTCGTCCATCGTGGCCGGCGCGAGAAAAACGTACTCGGACCTGTTCGCGGATCTCAGCGAACGTCTCGTCGCCTTCCTCGGAGGCTCCTCCGCGGTCTCCGTCCTGTCATCCTCTGGATGTCCTCCCGTGGTTATCCTCCTCCTCTCTCCTGCTGTTCCGTCGCCAGTCGTAGTAACGCGTCCGGGGGCCTGACGGTCCACCCCCGAACGGCCGTGGTCGCGAGATATCGACGCAGCGGGGCCCACTTTACTACCCACGACTGCGCCGGTACTGGGGTATCCCTCCCCTGCACCGTAAACGTTGTCATTTATTTTCTCCATGTCCATATTTCTTTGTTTGTTTGTTTGTTCTTTTGTCTTCGCCAATGTAATCGACAAAATCTCCGTCCTGGAGCCACTCGCTCTTTCGCGCGCTGCCCCTGTCGAATGCGGACCAGGGCGACAGGTGTGCCGCGCGAGATGGTAAGGTAAGTGGTCTGTTCCACCGCGGGTAACTACTTCCACCGTGGGTAACTCGTTCCACCTTCGGTAACTAGTTCCGACGTCGGTAACTTGTTCCGCCGTCGGTAACGTAGTTCTCGCAACTACCGCACTAGCACTACACTGTAGTTCACTGGCCTCCCGCGAGACGCCGCCACGCGTCCGCGTCGCGCGTCACTACGCTGGCCGCCAAGATGGCCGCCAAGATGGCTGCCTCTTCCCTCGTGGCAACACCGACACTTTTAACTCTAATAACAGTTTTAATTCATCGATTTCCACCAAACTTTTTGCACACGCCTATTCCTCACCACTAGCACTTCACTTTCACCCTAATCCTTCCACTGCACTCTTCGATTTTTCCACATATTTCGGTCACGGAATACGGAGCGACGCGCACGTGTCCGTCCTACTTGCCGCCATATTGGAACCCCAACCTAACCCCAACCTAACCCCAACCTAACCCCAACCTAACCCCAACCTAACCCCAACCTAACCCCAACCTAACCCCAACCTAACCCCAACCTAACCCCAACCTAACCCCAACCTAACCCCAACCTAACCCCAACCTAACCCCAACCTAACCCCAACCTAACCCCAACCTAACCCCAACCTAACCCCAACCTAACCCCAACCTAACCCCAACCTAACCCCAACCTAACCTAACCCCAACCTAACCCCAACCTAACCCCAACCTAACCCCAACCTAACCCCAACCTAACCCCAACCTAACCCCAACCTAACCCCAACCTAACCCCAACCTAACCCCAACCTAACCCCAACCTAACCAACCTAACCTAACCCCAACCTAACCCCCAACCTAACCTAACCCCAACCTAACCCCAACCTAACCTAACCCCAACCTAACCCCAACCTAACCCCAACCTAACCAACCTAAACCTAACCCCAACCTAACCCCAACCTAACCTAACCCCAACCTAACCCCAACCTAACCCCAACCTAACCCCAACCTAACCCCAACCTAACCCCAACCTAACCCCAACCTAACCCCAACCTAACCCCAACCTAACCCCAACCTAACCCCAACCTAACCCCAACCTAACCCCAACCTAACCCCAACCTAACCCAACCTAACCCCAACCTAACCCCAACCTAACCCCAACCTAACCCCAACCTAACCCCAACCTAACCCCAACCTAACCCCAACCTAACCCCAACCTAACCCCAACCTAACCCCAACCTAACCCCAACCTAACCCCAACCTAACCCCAACCTAACCCCAACCTAACCCAACCTAACCCAACCTAACCCCAACCTAACCCCAACCTAACCCCAACCTAACCCCAACCTAACCTAACCCCAACCTAACCTAACCCAACCTAACCCCAACCTTTTTTTTTTTTTTTTTTACGTGGAGAAATCCTCATGGACACCCGCTAGCGGGTAGTGTCGGACTCTTACCGACTAAAACTCCACGGTGGCCTGTCCTGACGCCTGAGTCGAGATGCACCCGGGATCTCTCCCGAATTACTACCGGTTACCCCCGGGCGTCTATCTCTCCTTTCGTCGAAGGGAGGCGTCCTGTTCTTCTTCTTGGACCGCTAGGGGGGGACCACGCCCCCTAGCGCCTCGCTCCTGCTGCTTCGTCCTGGGACCCCGTCCCCTGAAGCCCCTTCCTGGTTTCCACGCGCTGCTACGGCGGGCGCGGCGGCGCCGGTGGTGGCGTCGCGCCCCTGTGGCGCGCGGTATTCCTAGGGCGCTGCGATGTCCTGGACGGGTCGCGAGCTCGTTCCCTTATCCTTTCCGCCCGCTCCTTCGCCAGCATCACATGCTCGCAGTAGGTGCGGACAGCGGCGTACTCCTGGCGCCCTCTTAGCATGGCCGCGACGACCGCTTCTGGGGCTAAGCTCTCGCCGATTTCGAGCCGTAGGACGCGTCGTGGTTCCGCCCACGCCGGACAAAACTCCAGCGTGTGCTGCGCCGTGTCCTCCTCTTCCTCGCAGTGGTGGCAGACGGACGTCGCCTCTCGCCGAATCCTTAGCAGGTACTCGCCGAATACTCCGTGGCCGGTGAGCACCTGCGTCATCCTGAAGGTCAGCGGTGCTCCGCCTCGATCCCTCCACGTCTCCCAGTTGGGAAGCACGGCGCGAACGGCCCGGTGCGGCCGCACGGCGTCCTCCTGGATCAGCTGCGAGCGCCATCGTTCCCAGACCTCCTTCTTCGCCTCCTCCCGGATGTTCGAGGCCGGCTGGCCAGAGGTGGATGGCGTCGGGTTCCTCCTTTGGTGTTCGTATACGCGTTCGAGCGCCAGGGCTTGCAGCTCGAACGGCGGGGACGCCGCTAGCACGGTCGCCGACGCGTACGATGTCGTCCTGTAGCCTCTCGCGATGCGGATAGCGGTCGTCCTCTGCAGCCTCCGCAGCAAGGTCAGGCTGCGGCGACTGGTCGCCAGGCTTCTGGCCCAGACGGGTGCCCCGTAGAGAACTCGGGACCGGACTACTCCCTCGTAGAGTCGGCGTACTCTCGATCCTGCTCCGCCGATGTTCGGTAGGAGGCCGCACAGGGCGTTGGCCGCGGCCGTCGCCTTCGGGACCAGTTGCTCGAAGTGCGGTCCGAAGGTCCATCCGCTGTCGATCGTGAGACCCAGGTACCTCATCTGGCGTCTCACCGGGACCTCTTCTCCGCCGATGTTCACCGTCGATCCTGTGGGAGGCGTTCCTCTTCGTCGCTGGTCGAAGAACCACAGCGCCTCGGACTTGGCCGGCGACACCGTCAGGCCGAGCCTCCGAATGGCGCCCATCGCGCACGCCACGGCGTCTTCCGTGCGGTTCGCCGTGTCCTGCCACCATCGTCCCCCGGCCAGGACCAGGGTGTCGTCGGCGTAGCACACCATTCCAGCCCCGGGGGGCATCGGACATCGGAGGACCGAGTCGTAGGCCGTGATCCAGAGTATCGGACCCAACACCGACCCCTGCGGAACGCCGCGCTCGATCCGTCTTCTTTCTTCCCCGTCCCTTCCGGCGTAGACGATGTATCTGTCGGAAAGGTACGCGCGGACGATCCCCACCAGGTACGCCGGGACGTCAAAGTGTCGCAGGGCCTCCACGATCCTCGCCCAGGGGATGGAATTGAAGGCGTTGGTGACGTCGAGCGACACCGCCACCGCTACCCCTTCTCGGGCGACCTTGTCCTCGGCCATGGTCCTCAGCCTCTTCACCGCGTCCACGGTCGAGCGGCCGCGGCGGAATCCGTACTGGCTGTCGTGCCATCCGGGCGTCCTCCGGGTCATGTGAGCCTCCAGCCGGGCGGCGACGATCCTCTCCAGCATCTTGCCCACCTCGTCCAGCAGGCATATCGGCCGGTACGCGGACGGCGAGTCCGGCGGGCGGCCCTCCTTCCGTAACAGCACCAGCCTGGCCGTCCGCCATGTCCGGGGGTAGGCGCCCTCCTCCAGGCATCTGTCGAACAGGTGTCGCAGGCGTGGAGCCATGGTGACGATCGACTCCGCCCACGCTCGGCCCGGTATTCCGTCGGGGCCTGGCGCCACGTCGCGGGACGCCGTCCTCCTGGCTGCTTCGAAGAGTTCCTCGTCGCTGACTCGCAGCTCCTCGCTCCATCCCGTCGCGGTCGTCGTCGCCGCCTCCTCGTCGTCGTCGTCGGCGGAGGGGGAGGATGGCGCCGGTCGGCTCGCGTCCCTGTCTTCCGGCGGGAACAGCGTCCCGATCACGTTGTCCAACAGCGTCGGGTCCATGTCCGAGGTCAGCGGGGGCGCCGAAGGTCGTAGCTTCTTGGTGACCACTTTGTACGGCCGTCCCCACGGGTCGGATTCCACCTCCTCGATCAGCTCCGTCCAGCACCGAGATTTCGCGGTCTTGATCTCCCGCTGAAGAGTCCGTCTCGCCTCTCTGTACTCCTCGTAGAAGCGGGAAATCTCCTCCTCGTCGCGCGTCAGTCTGCGACGACGGGCCCTTAGAAATCTTCTGCGGGCACGCACGCAGTTTTCTCGCATCTCGGCGATCTCCGGGGTCCACCAGTACGTTCCCTGGTCTCGTCCACCCCCCGGGACGGAGCGCGGCATCGAGGCGTCGCACGCCGCGGTCATGTATCTTCGGAGCTCCTCCGCCTCCTCGTCGATACTTCCTCGCTCGGTCGTCCGTCGGGCGTCCCAGCTCCAGGCGGACACGGTCGTGGCCGCCCGCAGCATCTCCTTGTCCATCTCCTTCAGGCGCCATCGCGGCGGCGGCGGCGGGCGGCGACGGTTCTCTCTCGGTCCTCGTCGTCTTCTCCCGGCGTCGTCCTCGGTCCCCAGGGTCACCTCCATCAGAATGTAGAGGTGGTCGGACAGCGTTTCCACCCCCTCGGCCACTCTCCAGTCGCGGATTCGCCTGAGCAACTCCGGGGTAGCCCACGTGATGTCCACCACGGAGGATCCTCTCCACGCCACGCAGGTGCTCGCCGAGCCCCTGTTCGCCAGCAGGAGCCCCAGACTCGCTGCCCAGTCGGTGAGCATCCTTCCACGGGAGTTGGTCCTTGGGTTTCCCCATTGCGTCGAGTGGGCGTTGAAGTCCCCCAGCACGAGCACCTGGCGGGGGAGGCATCTTCCGATGCACTCGCCGACTCGGTCCAGGAAGTCCCCGTACGCGGCCAGGTCGATGTTCGGAGAGACGTACACCGCCACCACCGCCGCTCCCAGCCACTCGACCGCGACGAAGCCGCTGCCACGGTCCAGTAAGAAGCACGAGGCCGACGTCCACGTTATCCCGGCGGATCCGTCCAGGTCCCCGATCCAGTTGGGCGAGTCGGGTATACGATGCGGTTCCGCCACCGCCGCTAGGGCCACCTCGTTCTCCCGGATGGTCTGGAAGAGCAGATCTTGCGCTCTTCTCGACCTACCGAGATTGCATTGCAGCAGGCGCTTGAACTATGCCGTCACCTCCATGGCCTCCTCCCGGCCATCCGCCGCTGCTGCTGATTCGGCGGCGCTTCCTGGTGTCCCTGCCGCGGCGACTGCTGCTGCTGCTACCGCTGCTGGTTGGCGGATGGGTCTCCTCCTCTTGACCTTAGGGGGGTTGCATGCATCTCCACCCATCCTGTGATTCGCGGGTGCCCCGAGCGACTCGCAAAGCGGACATTTGGGAGCGGAGGCCGGACAGCCTCTGGCGCGGTGTCCGCTCCCGCCGCACCTGTAGCACAGGTGTCCACGGTCTTCGCCGGAAACGCAAGTGGCGCGCACGTGCCCCAGCTCCAGGCACCTGAAGCACTGCAACGGGCGCTTCGGCACGGCCCTTATCCTCGCCGTTGACCAGCCCAGGGCTATCTTCTCCGCCTGGGCCAGCTTGCGGGCTGCTGCCGCCGGGCACTTGATCCATGCAGACCCGAGGCCGCCTCTGGTGGCGCCGATCTCGCCCACCTGCACCTCTGCGCTGCCGCATCCCGCCGCCAAGGCCAGTGCTCTTCGCAGCTCCTCCTTCTTGACCGAGATGTCTATCCCGGTCACGCGTAACTCCGCCATCCTGGTCGGTGTGGCGATTCTCACCGCCGTCGGGTCCAGGGTCTCGGCCAGCCGCGACGCCAGTAGCGTCGCCTTTCCCCTGTCCTTGTCACCGGGGACTTGAATTATAATGGCGCCCGTCATCGCCTTCTTCATCTCCAGGCGCTCCGTGCCAAGCTCCGATAGTGGAATCCTCGTCCTCGCCGCTTCCAGGACGTCGGCGTACGACATCCTCGCTCCCTCGTTCAACGTCA
The DNA here is from genome assembly GCF_011952205.1 of Bombus bifarius. Lineage (NCBI taxonomy): Eukaryota > Metazoa > Arthropoda > Insecta > Hymenoptera > Apidae > Bombus > Bombus bifarius. The sequence goes on along the minus strand of NW_022884910.1, from coordinate 24,264 downwards.
GGGTCACCGCGGATGTTCGCGGTGCGCGAGGGGGCGTGACCACCTTGGGTGTCCGCGGTGGTCCTCTCTGCGTCGCGGGGGCGCTCGCCTTCGGTGCGGCCGTCGTGCCGCCGGGCTGGGGTTGCTGCTGCCGCGGTACCCGCGTCGGTGGTGGCGCGGTCGATCCTTTCCTCGCCGCCTCTGCTCCGGTGGCGGCGGCGACGGCTGCCTTCTTCCCGTTCGCCGTCTTCTTGTTTCTCCTCCGCTTCTTTTTCGTCTCCACCAGCTCCCATCCGCCGTCCTCCCGTTCCCTTCGGGTCGGCGTCGGCTGGGCCGCGGGAGGGTCGACGGGGCGGTCCCCGCTGGGTCGTCCTACGGGGGTGCGTTGCCGTCGTGCATCCCCGAATCGTTCCTCGATTGTCCTGAGAATGGAGGGACCCAGTTCTCGGACCGCTCTTTCCAGGGCGTCCAGCCGCGTCCTGTCGTTTCCGCCTTCCCACGGCGGGCGGACGTATTCGGGCGCCGCGCCGGCGCATCGCGGGCACTCGTTGACGTGGGCGGCCAGTCTCCTCAGTTCCTGGCGGAGGGCCGCGTTCTCCCCCTCCAGCATGGACAGCCTCGCGTCCACGTCGTCGCCGGCGCCTCGCGCTGGCCTCGCCCTCCTTGAAGATTCCTCGTTCCACGCGGCGGTGATATAGCTCGCCGCGTTTTTAAGGGATCTGATGTAGGTCCCCTTCAAGTTCGACGACGTCGTCGCGACGTGCATTATCTCCGACACGTGCATCGTCAAGCCCGCGCTGATTTCCGCCGGGGAGCTCGTCTTCATCTGCACCTCCAACTCCTCCGACACCTCCGGTGTCGTCGTGGCTCCTGTTCTCTTCCTCTTGCCCCTGGACGCCATCGAAGCCAGCGACGAACGCGAGGCGAACGAGGCGACCGACTCCTCGTCGTCGGACCTCGCCCGCCCCCGCGATCCCCCCGCCACCGGTGACGTACCGTCGTCCATCGTGGCCGGCGCGAGAAAAACGTACTCGGACCTGTTCGCGGATCTCAGCGAACGTCTCGTCGCCTTCCTCGGAGGCTCCTCCGCGGTCTCCGTCCTGTCATCCTCTGGATGTCCTCCCGTGGTTATCCTCCTCCTCTCTCCTGCTGTTCCGTCGCCAGTCGTAGTAACGCGTCCGGGGGCCTGACGGTCCACCCCCGAACGGCCGTGGTCGCGAGATATCGACGCAGCGGGGCCCACTTTACTACCCACGACTGCGCCGGTACTGGGGTATCCCTCCCCTGCACCGTAAACGTTGTCATTTATTTTCTCCATGTCCATATTTCTTTGTTTGTTTGTTTGTTCTTTTGTCTTCGCCAATGTAATCGACAAAATCTCCGTCCTGGAGCCACTCGCTCTTTCGCGCGCTGCCCCTGTCGAATGCGGACCAGGGCGACAGGTGTGCCGCGCGAGATGGTAAGGTAAGTGGTCTGTTCCACCGCGGGTAACTACTTCCACCGTGGGTAACTCGTTCCACCTTCGGTAACTAGTTCCGACGTCGGTAACTTGTTCCGCCGTCGGTAACGTAGTTCTCGCAACTACCGCACTAGCACTACACTGTAGTTCACTGGCCTCCCGCGAGACGCCGTCACGCGTCCGCGTCGCGCGTCACTACGCTGGCCGCCAAGATGGCCGCCAAGATGGCTGCCTCTTCCCTCGTGGCAACACCGACACTTTTAACTCTAATAACAGTTTTAATTCATCGATTTCCACCAAACTTTTTGCACACGCCTATTCCTCACCACTAGCACTTCACTTTCACCCTAATCCTTCCACTGCACTCTTCGATTTTTCCACATATTTCGGTCACGGAATACGGAGCGACGCGCACGTGTCCGTCCTACTTGCCGCCATATTGGAACTCCAACCAACCTAACCCCAACCTAACCCCAACCTAACCCAACCTAACCTAACCTAACCTAACCCCAACCTAACCCCAACCTAACCCCAACCTAACCCCAACCTAACCCCAACCTAACCTAACCCAACCTTTTTTTTTTTTTTTTTTTTTTTTTTTTTTTTTTTTTTTTTTTTTTTTTTTTTTTTTTTTTTTTTTTTTTTTTTTTTTTTACGTGGAGAAATCCTCATGGACACCCGCTAGCGGGTAGTGTCGGACTCTTACCGACTAAAACTCCACGGTGGCCTGTCCTGACGCCTGAGTCGAGATGCACCCGGGATCTCTCCCGAATTACTACCGGTTACCCCCGGGCGTCTATCTCTCCTTTCGTCGAAGGGAGGCGTCCTGCTCTTCTTGGACCGCTAGGGGGGGACCACGCCCCCTAGCGCCTCGCTCCTGCTGCTTCGTCCTGGGACCCCGTCCCCTGAAGCCCCTTCCTGGTTTCCACGCGCTGCTACGGCGGGCGTGGTGGCGCCGGTGGTGGCGTCGCGCCCCTGTGGCGCGCGGTATTCCTAGGGCGCTGCGATGTCCTGGAAGGGTCGCTAGCTCGTTCCCTGATCCTTTCCGCCCGCTCCTTCGCCAGCATCACCTGCTCGCAGTAGGTGCGGACAGCGGCGTACTCCTGGCGCCCTCTTAGCATGGCCGCGACGACCGCTTCTGGGGCTAAGCTCTCGCCGATTTCGAGCCGTAGGACGCGTCGTGGTTCCGCCCACGCCGGACAGAACTCCAGCGTGTGCTGCGCCGTGTCCTCCTCTTCCTCGCAGTGGTGGCAGACGGACGTCGCCTCTCGCCGAATCCTTAGCAGGTACTCGCCGAATACTCCGTGGCCGGTGAGCAGCTGCGTCATCCTGAAGGTCAGCGGTGCTCCGCCTCGATCCCTCCACGTCTCCCAGTTGGGAAGCACGGCGCGAACGGCCCGGTGCGGCCGCACGGCGTCCTCCTGGATCAGCTGCGAGCGCCATCGTTCCCAGACCTCCTTCTTCGCCTCCTCCCGGATGTTCGAGGCCGGCTGGCCAGAGGTGGATGGCGTCGGGTTCCTCCTTTGGTGTTCGTATACGCGTTCGAGCGCCAGGGCTTGCAGCTCGAACGGCGGGGACGCCGCTAGCACGGTCGCCGACGCGTACGATGTCGTCCTGTAGCCTCTCGCGATGCGGATAGCGGTCGTCCTCTGCAGCCTCCGCAGCAAGGTCAGGCTGCGGCGACTGGTCGCCAGGCTTCTGGCCCAGACGGGTGCCCCGTAGAGAACTCGGGACCGGACTACTCCCTCGTAGAGTCGGCGTACTCTCGATCCTGCTCCGCCGATGTTCGGTAGGAGGCCGCACAGGGCGTTGGCCGCGGCCGTCGCCTTCGGGACCAGTTGCTCGAAGTGCGGTCCGAAGGTCCATCCGCTGTCGATCGTGAGACCCAGGTACCTCATCTGGCGTCTCACCGGGACCTCTTCTCCGCCGATGTTCACCGTCGATCCTGTGGGAGGCGTTCCTCTTCGTCGCTGGTCGAAGAACCACAGCGCCTCGGACTTGGCCGGCGACACCGTCAGGCCGAGCCTCCGAATGGCGCCCATCGCGCACGCCACGGCGTCTTCCGTGCGGTTCGCCGTGTCCTGCCACCATCGTCCCCCGGCCAGGACCAGGGTGTCGTCGGCGTAGCACACCATTCCAGCCCCGGGGGGCATCGGACATCGGAGGACCGAGTCGTAGGCCGTGATCCAGAGTATCGGACCCAGCACCGACCCCTGCGGAACGCCGCGCTCGATCCGTCTTCTTTCTTCCCCGTCCCTTCCGGCGTAGACGATGTATCTGTCGGAAAGGTACGCGCGGACGATCCCCACCAGGTACGCCGGAACGTCAAAGTGTCGCAGGGCTTCCACGATCCTGGCCCAGGGGATGGAGTTGAAGGCGTTCGTGACGTCGAGCGACACCGCCACCGCCACCCCTTCTCTGGAGACCTTGTCCTCGGCCATGGTCCTCAGCCTCTTCACCGCGTCCACGGTCGAGCGGCCGCGGCGGAATCCGTACTGGCTGTCGTGCCATCCGGGCGTCCTCCGGGTCATGTGAGCCTCCAGCCGGGCGGCGACGATCCTCTCCAGCATCTTGCCCACCTCGTCCAGCAGGCATATCGGCCGGTACGCGGACGGCGAGTCCGGCGGGCGGCCCTCCTTCCGTAACAGCACCAGCCTGGCCGTCCGCCATGTCCGGGGGTAGGCGCCCTCCTCCAGGCATCTGTCGAACAGGTGTCGCAGGCGTGGAGCCATGGTGACGATCGACTCCGCCCACGCTCGGCCCGGTATTCCGTCGGGGCCTGGCGCCACGTCGCGGGACGCCGTCCTCCTGGCTGCTTCGAAGAGTTCCTCGTCGCTGACTCGCAGCTCCTCGCTCCATCCCGTCGCGGTCGTCGTCGCCGCCTCCTCGTCGTCGTCGTCGGCGGAGGGGGAGGATGGCGCCGGTCGGCTCGCGTCCCTGTCTTCCGGCGGGAACAGCGTCCCGATCACGTTGTCCAACAGCGTCGGGTCCATGTCCGAGGTCAGCGGGGGCGCCGAAGGTCGTAGCTTCTTGGTGACCACTTTGTACGGCCGTCCCCACGGGTCGGATTCCACTCCTCGATCAGCTCCGTCCAGCACCGAGATTTCGCGGTCTTGATCTCCCGCTGAAGAGTCCGTCTCGCCTCTCTGTACTCCTCGTAGAAGCGGGAAATCTCCTCCTCGTCGCGCGTCAGTCTGCGACGACGGGCCCTTAGAAATCTTCTGCGGGCACGCACGCAGTTCTCTCGCATCTCGGCGATCTCCGGGGTCCACCAGTACGTTCCCTGGTCTCGTCCACCCCCCGGGACGGAGCGCGGCATCGAGGCGTCGCACGCCGCGGTCATGTATCTTCGGAGCTCCTCCGCCTCCTCGTCGATACTTCCTCGCTCGGTCGTCCGTCGGGCGTCCCAGCTCCAGGCGGACACGGTCGTGGCCGCCCGCAGCATCTCCTTGTCCATCTCCTTCAGGCGCCATCGCGGCGGCGGCGGCGGGCGGCGACGGTTCTCTCTCGGTCCTCGTCGTCTTCTCCCGGCGTCGTCCTCGGTCCCCAGGGTCACCTCCATCAGAATGTAGAGGTGGTCGGACAGCGTTTCCACCCCCTCGGCCACTCTCCAGTCGCGGATTCGCCTGAGCAACTCCGGGGTAGCCCACGTGATGTCCACCACGGAGGATCCTCTCCACGCCACGCAGGTGCTCGCCGAGCCCCTGTTCGCCAGCAGGAGCCCCAGACTCGCTGCCCAGTCGGTGAGCATCCTTCCACGGGAGTTGGTCCTTGGGTTTCCCCATTGCGTCGAGTGGGCGTTGAAGTCCCCCAGCACGAGCACCTGGCGGGGGAGGCATCTTCCGATGCACTCGCCGACTCGGTCCAGGAAGTCCCCGTACGCGGCCAGGTCGATGTTCGGAGAGACGTACACCGCCACCACCGCCGCTCCCAGCCACTCGACCGCGACGAAGCCGCTGCCACGGTCCAGTAAGAAGCACGAGGCCGACGTCCACGTTATCCCGGCGGATCCGTCCAGGTCCCCGATCCAGTTGGGCGAGTCGGGTATACGATGCGGTTCCGCCACCGCCGCTAGGGCCACCTCGTTCTCCCGGATGGTCTGGAAGAGCAGGTCTTGCGCTCTTCTCGACCTACCGAGATTGCATTGCAGCAGGCGCTTGAACTATGCCGTCACCTCCATGGCCTCCTCCCGGCCATCCGCCGCTGCTGCTGATTCGGCGGCGCTTCCTGGTGTCCCTGCCGCGGCGACTGCTGCTGCTGCTACCGCTGCTGGTTGGCGGATGGGTCTCCTCCTCTTGACCTTAGGGGGGTTGCATGCATCTCCACCCATCCTGTGATTCGCGGGTGCCCCGAGCGACTCGCAAAGCGGACATTTGGGAGCGGAGGCGGGACAGCCTCTGGCGCGGTGTCCGCTCCCGCCGCACCTGTAGCACAGGTGTCCACGGTCTTCGCCGGAAACGCACGTGGCGCGCACGTGCCCCAGCTCCAGGCACCTGAAGCACTGCAACGGGCGCTTCGGCACGGCCCTTATCCTCGCCGTTGACCAGCCCAGGGCTATCTTCTCCGCCTGGGCCAGCTTGCGGGCTGCTGCCGCCGGGCACTTGATCCATGCAGACCCGAGGCCGCCTCTGGTGGCGCCGATCTCGCCCACCTGCACCTCTGCGCTGCCGCATCCCGCCGCCAAGGCCAGTGCTCTTCGCAGCTCCTCCTTCTTGACCGAGATGTCTATCCCGGTCACGCGTAACTCCGCCATCCTAGTCGGTGTGGCGATTCTCACCGCCGTCGGGTCCAGGGTCTCGGCCAGCCGCGACGCCAGTAGCGTCGCCTTTCCCCTGTCCTTGTCACCGGGGACTTGAATTATAATGGCGCCCGTCATCGCCTTCTTCATCTCCAGGCGCTCCGTGCCAAGCTCCGATAGTGGAATCCTCGTCCTCGCCGCTTCCAGGACGTCGGCGTACGACATCCTCGCTCCCTCGTTCAACGTCAGGGTCACCGCGGATGTTCGCGGTGCGCGAGGGGGCGTGACCACCTTGGGTGTCCGCGGTGGTCCTCTCTGCGTCGCGGGGGCGCTCGCCTTCGGTGCGGCCGTCGTGCCGCCGGGCTGGGGTTGCTGCTGCCGCGGTACCCGCGTCGGTGGTGGCGCGGTCGATCCTTTCCTCGCCGCCTCTGCTCCGGTGGCGGCGGCGACGGCTGCCTTCTTCCCGTTCGCCGTCTTCTTGTTTCTCCTCCGCTTCTTTTTCGTCTCCACCAGCTCCCATCCGCCGTCCTCCCGTTCCCTTCGGGTCGGCGTCGGCTGGGCCGCGGGAGGGTCGGCGGGGCGGTCCCCGCTGGGTCGTCCTACGGGGGTGCGTTGCCGTCGTGCATCCCCGAATCGTTCCTCGATTGTCCTGAGAATGGAGGGACCCAGTTCTCGGACCGCTCTTTCCAGGGCGTCCAGCCGCGTCCTGTCGTTTCCGCCTTCCCACGGCGGGCGGACGTATTCGGGCGCCGCGCCGGCGCATCGCGGGCACTCGTTGACGTGGGCGGCCAGTCTCCTCAGTTCCTGGCGGAGGGCCGCGTTCTCCCCCTCCAGCATGGACAGCCTCGCGTCCACGTCGTCGCCGGCGCCTCGCGCTGGCCTCGCCCTCCTTGAAGATTCCTCGTTCCACGCGGCGGTGATATAGCTCGCCGCGTTTTTAAGGGATCTGATGTAGGTCCCCTTCAAGTTCGACGACGTCGTCGCGACGTGCATTATCTCCGACACGTGCATCGTCAAGCCCGCGCTGATTTCCGCCGGGGAGCTCGTCTTCATCTGCACCTCCAACTCCTCCGACACCTCCGGTGTCGTCGTGGCTCCTGTTCTCTTCCTCTTGCCCCTGGACGCCATCGAAGCCAGCGACGAACGCGAGGCGAACGAGGCGACCGACTCCTCGTCGTCGGACCTCGCCCGCCCCCGCGATCCCCCCGCCACCGGTGACGTACCGTCGTCCATCGTGGCCGGCGCGAGAAAAACGTACTCGGACCTGTTCGCGGATCTCAGCGAACGTCTCGTCGCCTTCCTCGGAGGCTCCTCCGCGGTCTCCGTCCTGTCATCCTCTGGATGTCCTCCCGTGGTTATCCTCCTCCTCTCTCCTGCTGTTCCGTCGCCAGTCGTAGTAACGCGTCCGGGGGCCTGACGGTCCACCCCCGAACGGCCGTGGTCGCGAGATATCGACGCAGCGGGGCCCACTTTACTACCCACGACTGCGCCGGTACTGGGGTATCCCTCCCCTGCACCGTAAACGTTGTCATTTATTTTCTCCATGTCCATATTTCTTTGTTTGTTTGTTTGTTCTTTTGTCTTCGCCAATGTAATCGACAAAATCTCCGTCCTGGAGCCACTCGCTCTTTCGCGCGCTGCCCCTGTCGAATGCGGACCAGGGCGACAGGTGTGCCGCGCGAGATGGTAAGGTAAGTGGTCTGTTCCACCGCGGGTAACTACTTCCACCGTGGGTAACTCGTTCCACCTTCGGTAACTAGTTCCGACGTCGGTAACTTGTTCCGCCGTCGGTAACGTAGTTCTCGCAACTACCGCACTAGCACTACACTGTAGTTCACTGGCCTCCCGCGAGACGCCGCCACGCGTCCGCGTCGCGCGTCACTACGCTGGCCGCCAAGATGGCCGCCAAGATGGCTGCCTCTTCCCTCGTGGCAACACCGACACTTTTAACTCTAATAACAGTTTTAATTCATCGATTTCCACCAAACTTTTTGCACACGCCTATTCCTCACCACTAGCACTTCACTTTCACCCTAATCCTTCCACTGCACTCTTCGATTTTTCCACATATTTCGGTCACGGAATACGGAGCGACGCGCACGTGTCCGTCCTACTTGCCGCCATATTGGAACTCCAACCCCAACCTAACCCCAACCTAACCCCAACCTAACCCCAACCTAACCCCAACCTAACCCCAACCTAACCCCAACCTAACCCCAACCTAACCCCAACCTAACCCCAACCTAACCCCAACCTAACCCCAACCTAACCCCAACCTAACCCCAACCTAACCCCAACCTAACCCCAACCTAACCCCAACCTAACCCCAACCTAACCTAACCCCAACCTAACCTAACCCAACCTAACCCCAACCTTTTTTTTTTTTTTTTTTACGTGGAGAAATCCTCATGGACACCCGCTAGCGGGTAGTGTCGGACTCTTACCGACTAAAACTCCACGGTGGCCTGTCCTGACGCCTGAGTCGAGATGCACCCGGGATCTCTCCCGAATTACTACCGGTTACCCCCGGGCGTCTATCTCTCCTTTCGTCGAAGGGAGGCGTCCTGTTCTTCTTCTTGGACCGCTAGGGGGGGACCACGCCCCCTAGCGCCTCGCTCCTGCTGCTTCGTCCTGGGACCCCGTCCCCTGAAGCCCCTTCCTGGTTTCCACGCGCTGCTACGGCGGGCGTGGTGGCGCCGGTGGTGGCGTCGCGCCCCTGTGGCGCGCGGTATTCCTAGGGCGCTGCGATGTCCTGGACGGGTCGCTAGCTCGTTCCCTGATCCTTTCCGCCCGCTCCTTCGCCAGCATCACCTGCTCGCAGTAGGTGCGGACAGCGGCGTACTCCTGGCGCCCTCTTAGCATGGCCGCGACGACCGCTTCTGGGGCTAAGCTCTCGCCGATTTCGAGCCGTAGGACGCGTCGTGGTTCCGCCCACGCCGGACAGAACTCCAGCGTGTGCTGCGCCGTGTCCTCCTCTTCCTCGCAGTGGTGGCAGACGGACGTCGCCTCTCGCCGAATCCTTAGCAGGTACTCGCCGAATACTCCGTGGCCGGTGAGCAGCTGCGTCATCCTGAAGGTCAGCGGTGCTCCGCCTCGATCCCTCCACGTCTCCCAGTTGGGAAGCACGGCGCGAACGGCCCGGTGCGGCCGCACGGCGTCCTCCTGGATCAGCTGCGAGCGCCATCGTTCCCAGACCTCCTTCTTCGCCTCCTCCCGGATGTTCGAGGCCGGCTGGCCAGAGGTGGATGGCGTCGGGTTCCTCCTTTGGTGTTCGTATACGCGTTCGAGCGCCAGGGCTTGCAGCTCGAACGGCGGGGACGCCGCTAGCACGGTCGCCGACGCGTACGATGTCGTCCTGTAGCCTCTCGCGATGCGGATAGCGGTCGTCCTCTGCAGCCTCCGCAGCAAGGTCAGGCTGCGGCGACTGGTCGCCAGGCTTCTGGCCCAGACGGGTGCCCCGTAGAGAACTCGGGACCGGACTACTCCCTCGTAGAGTCGGCGTACTCTCGATCCTGCTCCGCCGATGTTCGGTAGGAGGCCGCACAGGGCGTTGGCCGCGGCCGTCGCCTTCGGGACCAGTTGCTCGAAGTGCGGTCCGAAGGTCCATCCGCTGTCGATCGTGAGACCCAGGTACCTCATCTGGCGTCTCACCGGGACCTCTTCTCCGCCGATGTTCACCGTCGATCCTGTGGGAGGCGTTCCTCTTCGTCGCTGGTCGAAGAACCACAGCGCCTCGGACTTGGCCGGCGACACCGTCAGGCCGAGCCTCCGAATGGCGCCCATCGCGCACGCCACGGCGTCTTCCGTGCGGTTCGCCGTGTCCTGCCACCATCGTCCCCCGGCCAGGACCAGGGTGTCGTCGGCGTAGCACACCATTCCAGCCCCGGGGGGCATCGGACATCGGAGGACCGAGTCGTAGGCCGTGATCCAGAGTATCGGACCCAACACCGACCCCTGCGGAACGCCGCGCTCGATCCGTCTTCTTTCTTCCCCGTCCCTTCCGGCGTAGACGATGTATCTGTCGGAAAGGTACGCGCGGACGATCCCCACCAGGTACGCCGGGACGTCAAAGTGTCGCAGGGCCTCCACGATCCTAGCCCAGGGGATGGAATTGAAGGCGTTGGTGACGTCGAGCGACACCGCCACCGCTACCCCTTCTCGGGCGACCTTGTCCTCGGCCATGGTCCTCAGCCTCTTCACCGCGTCCACGGTCGAGCGGCCGCGGCGGAATCCGTACTGGCTGTCGTGCCATCCGGGCGTCCTCCGGGTCACGTGAGCCTCCAGCCGGGCGGCGACGATCCTCTCCAGCATCTTGCCCACCTCGTCCAGCAGGCATATCGGCCGGTACGCGGACGGCGAGTCCGGCGGGCGGCCCTCCTTCCGTAACAGCACCAGCCTGGCCGTCCGCCATGTCCGGGGGTAGGCGCCCTCCTCCAGGCATCTGTCGAACAGGTGTCGCAGGCGTGGAGCCATGGTGACGATCGACTCCGCCCACGCTCGGCCCGGTATTCCGTCGGGGCCTGGCGCCACGTCGCGGGACGCCGTCCTCCTGGCTGCTTCGAAGAGTTCCTCGTCGCTGACTCGCAGCTCCTCGCTCCATCCCGTCGCGGTCGTCGTCGCCGCCTCCTCGTCGTCGTCGGCGGAGGGGGAGGATGGCGCCGGTCGGCTCGCGTCCCTGTCTTCCGGCGGGAACAGCGTCCCGATGACGTTGTCCAACAGCGTCGGGTCCATGTCCGAGGTCAGCGGGGGCGCCGAAGGTCGTAGCTTCTTGGTGACCACTTTGTACGGCCGTCCCCACGGGTCGGATTCCACCTCCTCGATCAGCTCCGTCCAGCACCGAGATTTCGCGGTCTTGATCTCCCGCTGAAGAGTCCGTCTCGCCTCTCTGTACTCCTCGTAGAAGCGGGAAATCTCCTCCTCGTCGCGCGTCAGTCTGCGACGACGGGCCCTTAGAAATCTTCTGCGGGCACGCACGCAGTTCTCTCGCATCTCGGCGATCTCCGGGGTCCACCAGTACGTTCCCCGGTCTCGTCCACCCCCCGGGACGGAGCGCGGCATCGAGGCGTCGCACGCCGCGGTCATGTATCTTCGGAGCTCCTCCGCCTCCTCGTCGATACTTCCTCGCTCGGTCGTCCGTCGGGCGTCCCAGCTCCAGGCGGACACGGTCGTGGCCGCCCGCAGCATCTCCTTGTCCATCTCCTTCAGGCGCCATCGCGGCGGCGGCGGCGGGCGGCGACGGTTCTCTCTCGGTCCTCGTCGTCTTCTCCCGGCGTCGTCCTCGGTCCCCAGGGTCACCTCCATCAGAATGTAGAGGTGGTCGGACAGCGTTTCCACCCCCTCGGCCACTCTCCAGTCGCGGATTCGCCTGAGCAACTCCGGGGTAGCCCACGTGATGTCCACCACGGAGGATCCTCTCCACGCCACGCAGGTGCTCGCCGAGCCCCTGTTCGCCAGCAGGAGCCCCAGACTCGCTGCCCAGTCGGTGAGCATCCTTCCACGGGAGTTGGTCCTTGGGTTTCCCCATTGCGTCGAGTGGGCGTTGAAGTCCCCCAGCACGATCACCTGGCGGGGGAGGCATCTTCCGATGCACTCGCCGACTCGGTCCAGGAAGTCCCCGTACGCGGCCAGGTCGATGTTCGGAGAGACGTACACCGCTACCACCGCCGCTCCCAGCCACTCGACCGCGACGAAGCCGCTGCCACGGTCCAGTAAGAAGCACGAGGCCGACGTCCACGTTATCCCGGCAGATCCGTCCAGGTCCCCGATCCAGTTGGGCGAGTCGGGTATACGATGCGGTTCCGCCACCGCCGCTAGGGCCACCTCGTTCTCCCGGATGGTCTGGACGAGCAGGTCTTGCGCTCTTCTCGACCTACCGAGATTGCATTGCAGCAGGCGCTTGAACTATGCCGTCACCTCCATGGCCTCCTCCCGGCCATCCGCCGCTGCTGCTGATTCGGCGGCGCTTCCTGGTGTCCCTGCCGCGGCGACTGCTGCTGCTGCTACCGCTGCTGGTTGGCGGATGGGTCTCCTCCTCTTGACCTTCGGGGGGTTGCATGCATCTCCACCCATCCTGTGATTCGCGGGTGCCCCGAGCGACTCGCAAAGCGGACATTTGGGAGCGGAGGCGGGACAGCCTCTGGCGCGGTGTCCGCTCCCGCCGCACCTGTAGCACAGGTGTCCACGGTCTTCGCCGGATACGCACGTGGCGCGCACGTGCCCCAGCTCCAGGCACCTGAAGCACTGCAACGGGCGCTTCGGCACGGCCCTTATCCTCGCCGTTGACCAGCCCAGGGCTATCTTCTCCGCCTGGGCCAGCTTGCGGGCTGCTGCCGCCGGGCACTTGATCCATGCAGACCCGAGGCCGCCTCTGGTGGCGCCGATCTCGCCCACCTGCACCTCTGCGCTGCCGCATCCTGCCGCCAAGGCCAGTGCTCTTCGCAGCTCCTCCTTCTTGACCGAGATGTCTATCCCGGTCACGCGTAACTCCGCCATCCTAGTCGGTGTGGCGATTCTCACCGCCGTCGGGTCTAGGGTCTCGGCCAGCCGCGACGCCAGTAGCGTCGCCTTTCCCCTGTCCTTGTCACCGGGGACTTGAATTATAATGGCGCCCGTCATCGCCTTCTTCATCTCCAGGCGCTCCGTGCCAAGCTCCGATAGTGGAATCCTCGTCCTCGCCGCTTCCAGGACGTCGGCGTACGACATCCTCGCTCCCTCGTTCAACGTCAGGGTCACCGCGGATGTTCGCGGTGCGCGAGGGGGCGTGACCACCTTAGGTGTCCGCGGTGGTCCTCTCTGCATTGCGGGGGCGTTCGCCTTCGGTGCGCCCGTCGTGCCGCCGGGCTGGGGTTGCTGCTGCCGCGGTACCCGCGTCGGTGGTGGCGCGGTCGATCCTTTCCTCGCCGCCTCTGCTCCGGTGGCGGCGGCGACGGCTGCCTTCTTCCCGTTCGCCGTCTTCTTGTTTCTCCTCCGCTTCTTTTTCGTCTCCACCAACTCCCATCCGCCGTCCTCCCGTTCCCTTCGGGTCGGCGTCGGCTGGGCCGCGGGAGGGTCGACGGGGCGGTCCCCGCTGGGTCGTCCTTCGGGGGTGCGTTGCCGTCGTGCATCCCCGAATCGTTCCTCGATTGTCCTGAGAATGGAGGGTCCCAGTTCCCGGACCGCTCTTTCCAGGGCGTCCAGCCGCGTCCTGTCGTAACCTAACCTAACCCCAACCTAACCCCAACCTAACCCCAACCTAACCCCAACCTAACCCCAACCTAACCCCAACCTAACCCCAACCTAACCTAACCTAACCCCAACCTAACCCCAACCTAACCCCAACCTAACGTGGAGAAATCCTCATGGACACCCGCTAGCGGGTAGTGTCGGACTCTTACCGACTAAAACTCCACGGTGGCCTGTCCTGACGCCTGAGTCGAGATGCACCCGGGATCTCTCCCGAATTACTACCGGTTACCCCCGGGCGTCTATCTCTCCTTTCGTCGAAGGGAGGCGTCCTGCTCTTCTTGGACCGCTAGGGGGGGACCACGCCCCCTAGCGCCTCGCTCCTGCTGCTTCGTCCTGGGACCCCGTCCCCTGAAGCCCCTTCCTGGTTTCCACGCGCTGCTACGGCGGGCGCGGCGGCGCCGGTGGTGGCGTCGCGCCCCTGTGGCGCGCGGTATTCCTAGGGCGCTGCGATGTCCTGGACGGGTCGCGAGCTCGTTCCCTTATCCTTTCCGCCCGCTCCTTCGCCAGCATCACCTGCTCGCAGTAGGTGCGGACAGCGGCGTACTCCTGGCGCCCTCTGAGCATGGCCGCGACGACCGCTTCTGGGGCTAAGCTCTCGCCGATTTCGAGCCGTAGGACGCGTCGTGGTTCCGCCCACGCCGGACAGAACTCCAGCGTGTGTTGCGCCGTGTCCTCCTCTTCCTCGCAGTGGTGGCAGACGGGCGTCGCCTCTCGCCGAATCCTTAGCAGGTACTCGCCGAATACTCCGTGGCCGGTGAGCACCTGCGTCATCCTGAAGGTCAGCGGTGCTCCGCCTCGATCCCTCCACGTCTCCCAGTTGGGAAGCACGGCGCGAACGGCCCGGTGCGGCCGCACGGCGTCCTCCTGGATCAGCTGCGAGCGCCATCGTTCCCAGACCTCCTTCTTCGCCTCCTCCCGGATGTTCGAGGCCGGCTGGCCAGAGGTGGATGGCGTCGGGTTCCTCCTTTGGTGTTCGTATACGCGTTCGAGCGCCAGGGCTTGCAGCTCGAACGGCGGGGACGCCGCTAGCACGGTCGCCGACGCGTACGATGTCGTCCTGTAGCCTCTCGCGATGCGGATAGCGGTCGTCCTCTGCAGCCTCCGCAGCAAGGTCAGGCTGCGGCGACTGGTCGCCAGGCTTCTGGCCCAGACGGGTGCCCCGTAGAGAACTCGGGACCGGACTACTCCCTCGTAGAGTCGGCGTACTCTCGATCCTGCTCCGCCGATGTTCGGTAGGAGGCCGCACAGGGCGTTGGCCGCGGCCGTCGCCTTCGGGACCAGTTGCTCGAAGTGCGGTCCGAAGGTCCATCCGCTGTCGATCGTGAGACCCAGGTACCTCATCTGGCGTCTCACCGGGACCTCTTCTCCGCCGATGTTCACCGTCGATCCTGCGGGAGGCGTTCCTCTTCGTCGCTGGTCGAAGAACCACAGCGCCTCGGACTTGGCCGGCGACACCGTCAGGCCGAGCCTCCGAATGGCGCCCATCGCGCACGCCACGGCGTCTTCCGTGCGGTTCGCCGTGTCCTGCCACCATCGTCCCCCGGCCAGGACCAGGGTGTCGTCGGCGTAGCACACCATTCCAGCCCCGGGGGGCATCGGACATCGGAGGACCGAGTCGTAGGCCGTGATCCAGAGTATCGGACCCAACACCGACCCCTGCGGAACGCCGCGCTCGATCCGTCTTCTTTCTTCCCCGTCCCTTCCGGCGTAGACGATGTATCTGTCGGAAAGGTACGCGCGGACGATCCCCACCAGGTACGCCGGGACGTCAAAGTGTCGCAGGGCCTCCACGATCCTAGCCCAGGGGATGGAATTGAAGGCGTTGGTGACGTCGAGCGACACCGCCACCGCTACCCCTTCTCGGGCGACCTTGTCCTCGGCCATGGTCCTCAGCCTCTTCACCGCGTCCACGGTCGAGCGGCCGCGGCGGAATCCGTACTGGCTGTCGTGCCATCCGGGCGTCCTCCGGGTCACGTGAGCCTCCAGCCGGGCGGCGACGATCCTCTCCAGCATCTTGCCCACCTCGTCCAGCAGGCATATCGGCCGGTACGCGGACGGCGAGTCCGGCGGGCGGCCCTCCTTCCGTAACAGCACCAGCCTGGCCGTCCGCCATGTCCGGGGGTAGGCGCCCTCCTCCAGGCATCTGTCGAACAGGTGTCGCAGGCGTGGAGCCATGGTGACGATCGACTCCGCCCACGCTCGGCCCGGAATTCCGTCGGGGCCTGGCGCCACGTCGCGGGACGCCGTCCTCCTGGCTGCTTCGAAGAGTTCCTCGTCGCTGACTCGCAGCTCCTCGCTCCATCCCGTCGCGGTCGTCGTCGCCGCCTCCTCGTCGTCGTCGGCGGCGGAGGGGGAGGATGGCGCCGGTCGGCTCGCGTCCCTGTCTTCCGGCGGGAACAGCGTCCCGATCACGTTGTCCAACAGCGTCGGGTCCATGTCCGAGGTCAGCGGGGGCGCCGAAGGTCGTAGCTTCTTGGTGACCACTTTGTACGGCCGTCCCCACGGGTCGGATTCCACCTCCTCGATCAGCTCCGTCCAGCACCGAGATTTCGCGGTCTTGATCTCCCGCTGAAGAGTCCGTCTCGCCTCTCTGTACTCCTCGTAGAAGCGGGAAATCTCCTCCTCGTCGCGCGTCAGTCTGCGACGGCGGGCCCTTAGAAATCTTCTGCGGGCACGCACGCAGTTTTCTCGCATCTCGGCGATCTCCGGGGTCCACCAGTACGTTCCCCGGTCTCGTCCACCCCCCGGGACGGAGCGCGGCATCGAGGCGTCGCACGCCGCGGTCATGTATCTTCGGAGCTCCTCCGCCTCCTCGTCGATACTTCCTCGCTCGGTCGTCCGTCGGGCGTCCCAGCTCCAGGCGGACACGGTCGTGGCCGCCCGCAGCATCTCCTTGTCCATCTCCTTCAGGCGCCATCGCGGCGGCGGCGGCGGGCGGCGACGGTTCTCTCCCGGTCGTCGTCGTATCGTCCCGGCGTCCTCGGTCCCCAGGGTCACCTCCATCAGTACGTAGAGGTGGTCGGACAGCGTTTCCACCCCCTCGGCCACTCTCCAGTCGCGGATTCGCCTGAGCAACTCCGGGGTAGCCCACGTGATGTCCACCACGGAGGATCCTCTCCACGCCACGCAGGTGCTCGCCGAGCCCCTGTTCGCCAGCAGGAGCCCCAGACTCGCTGCCCAGTCGGTGAGCATCCTTCCACGGGAGTTGGTCCTTGGGTTTCCCCATTGCGTCGAGTGGGCGTTGAAGTCCCCCAGCACGAGCACCTGGCGGGGGAGGCATCCTCGGATGCACTCGCCGACTCGGTCCAGGAAGTCCCCGTACGCGGCCAGGTCGATGTTCGGAGAGACGTACACCGCCACCACCGCCGCTCCTAGCCACTCGACCGCGACGAAGCCGTTGCCACGGTCCAGCGAGACGCACGAGGCCGACGTCCACGTTATCCCCGCGGATCCGTCCAGGTCCCCGATCCAGTTGGGCGAGTCGGGTATACGGTGCGGTTCGGCCACCGCCGCTAGGGCCACCTCGTTCTCCCGGATGGTCTGGACGAGCAGATCTTGCGCTCGTCTCGACCTACCGAGGTTGCATTGCAGCAGGCGCTTGAACTATGCCGTCACCTCCATGGCCTCCTCCCGGCCATCCGCCGCTGCTGTTGGTGGTTCGGCGGCGCTTCCTGGTGTCCGTACCGCGGCGGCTGCTGCTGCTGCTGCTGCTACCGCTGCTGGTTGGCGGGTCGGTCTCCTCCTCTTGACCTTCGGGGGATTGCACGCCTCTCCGCCCATCCTGTGATTCGCGGGTGCCCCGAGCGATTCGCACAGCGGACACTTGGGAGCGGAGGCGGGACAGCCTCTGGCGCGGTGTCCGCTCCCGCCGCACCTGTAGCACAGGTGCCCTCGATCTTCGCCGGATACGCACGTGGCGCGCACGTGCCCCAGTTCCAGGCACCTGAAGCACTGCAACGGGCGCTTCGGCACGGCCCTTATCCTCGCCGTTGACCAGCCCAGGGCTATCTTCTCCGCCTGGGCCAGCTTGCGGGCTCCTGCAGCCGGGCACTTGATCCATGCCGACCCAAGGCCGCCTCTGGTGGCGCCGATCTCGCCCACCTGCACCTCCGCGCTGCCGCATCCCGCCGCCGAGGCCAGTGCTCTCCGCAGCTCCTCCGTCTTGACCGAGATGTCTATCCCGGTCACGCGTAGCTCCGCCATCCTGGTCGGGGTGGCGATTCTCACCGCCGTCGGGTCCAGGGTCTCGGCCAGCCGCGACGCCAGTAGCGTCGCCTTTCCCCTGTCCTTGTCGCCGGGAACTTGTATTATAATGGCGCCCGTCATCGCCTTCTTCATCTCCAGGCGCTCCGTCCCGAGCTCCGATAGCGGAATCCTCGTTCTCGCTGCCTCCAGGACGTCGGCGTACGACATCCTCGCTCCCTCGTTTAACGTCAGGGTCACCGCGGATGTTCGCGGTGCGCGAGGGGGCGTGACCACCTTGGGTGCCCGCGGTGGCCCTCTCTGCGTCGCGGGGGCGCTCGCCTTCGGTGCGCCCGTCGTGTCGCCGCCCGGCTGGGGTTGCTGCTGCCGCCGTACCCGCGTCGGTGGTGGCGCGGTCGATCCTTTCCTCGCCGCCTCTGCTCCGGCGGCGGCGGCGACGGCTGCCTTCGTCCCGTTCGCCGTCTTCCTGTTTCTCCTCCTCTTCCTCTTCGTTTCCACCAGCTCCCATCCGCCGTCCTCCCGTTCCCTACGGGTCGGCGTCGGCTGGGCCGCGGGAGGGTCGACGGGGCGGTCCCCGCTGGGTCGTCCATCGGGGGTGCGTTGCCGTCGCGCGTCCCCGAATCGTTCCTCGATTGTCCTGAGAATGGAGGGTCCCAGTTCTCGGACCGCTCTTTCCAGGGCGTCCAGCCGCGTCCTGTCGTTTCCGCCTTCCCACGGCGGGCGGACGTGTTCGGGCGCCGCGTCGGCGCATCGCGGGCACTCGTTGACGTGGGCGGCCAGTCTCCTCAGTTCCTGGCGGAGGGCCGCGTTCTCCCCCTCCAGCACGGACAGCCTCGCGTCCACGTCGTTGCCGGCGCCTCGCGCTGGCCTCGCCCTCCTCGCGGATTCCTCGTTCCAGGCGGCGGTGATATAACTCGCCGCGTTTTTGAGGGATCTGATGTAGGTCCCCTTCAGGTTTGACGACGTCGTCGCGACGTGCATTATCTCCGACACGTGCATCGTCAAACCCGCGCTGATCTCCGCCGGGGAGCTCGTCCTCATCTGCACCTCCAGTTCTTCCGACACCTCCGGTGTTGTCGTGGCTCCCGTTCTCTTCCTCTTGCACCTGGACGCCATCGAAGCCAGCGACGAGCGCGAGGCGAACGAGGCGACCGACTCCTCGTCGTCGGACCTCGCCCGCCCCCGCGATCCCCCCGCCAACGGTGTCGTACCGTCGTCCATCGTGGTCGGCGCGAGAAAAACGTACTCGGACCTGTTCGCGGCTCTCGGCGAACGTCTCGTCGCCTTCCTCGGAGGCTCCTCCGCGGTCTCCGTCCTGTCATCCTCTGGATGTCCTCCTGTGGTTATCCTCCTCCTCTCTCCTGCTGTTCCGTCGCCAGTCGTATAAACGCGTCCGGGGGCCTGACGGTCCACCCTCGGACGGCCGTGGTCGCGAGATATCGACGCAGCGGGGCCCACTTCACTACCCACGACTGCGCCGGTACTGGGGTATCCCTCCCCTGCACCGTAAACGTTGTCGTTTCTGTTCTCCATTTCCATGTTTTTGTTTGTTTTCGCCAAGGTCGTCGTCGAAGTCTCCGTCCTGGTGCCACTCACTCTTTCGCACCCTGCCCCGGTCGAAGCCGGTGCAGGGCGACAGGGAGCCCCGCGAGAAGGTGAGGTGAGTGGTCTTGACAGGCATGGGCCCGCCAACTTCTCCGAAGTTCTCCGCACCGGATCGGCGAACCGACGGGTGCCAAGGGCACCGATCGGCCGCCACCCGACTGTAAGAGAACATCAGATCCATCGGGGTTTCCCAGGGCATGGTCCTATGCCCCGGGAACCCATGCCCGCCTCGTGCTCCCCAACCTAACCCCAACCTCCTATGCCCAAGCAGTACAAGGCATCCAAAATAACCCGAACAGCCAAAGGAATCTTCCCCAAAACCGTGTCCCCAACCCACCTAACACAGACAACTCCTGAAGGCCCAACCTAACCCCAACCTAACCCCAACCTAACCCCAACCTAACCTAACCCCAACCTAACCTAACCCCAACCTAACCCCAACCTAACCCCAACCTAACCCCAACCTAACCCAACCTAACCCCAACCTAACCCCAACCTAACCTAACCCCAACCTAACCCAACCTAACCTAACCCCAACCTAACCCCAACCTAACCCCAACCTAACCCCAACCTAACCCCAACCTAACCTAACCTAACCCCAACCTAACCCCAACCTAACCCCAACCTAACCCCAACCTAACCCCAACCTAACCCCAACCTAACCCCAACCTAACCCAACCTAACCTAACCCCGGGAACCCATGCCCGCCTCGTGCTCCCCAACCTAACCCAACCTAACCCCAACCTAACCCCAACCTAACCCCAACCTAACCCCAACCTAACCCCAACCTAACCTAACCCCAACCTAACCCCAACCTAACCCCAACCTAACCTAACCCCAACCTAACCCCAACCTAACCCCAACCTAACCCCAACCTAACCCCAACCTAACCCCAACCTAACCCCAACCTAACCCCAACCTAACCCCAACCTAACCCCAACCTAACCCCAACCTAACCCCAACCTAACCTAACCCCAACCTTTTTTTTTTTTTTTTTTTTCGTGGAGAAATCCTCATGGACACCCGCTAGCGGGTAGTGTCGGACTCCTACCGACTAAAACTCCACGGTGGCCTGTCCTGACGCCTGAGTCGAGATGCACCCGGGATCTCTCCCGAATTACTACCGGTTACCCCCGGGCGTCTATCTCTCCTTTCGTCGAAGGGAGGCGTCCTGTTCTTCTTCTTGGACCGCTAGGGGGGGACCACGCCCCCTAGCGCCTCGCTCCTGCTGCTTCGTCCTGGGACCCCGTCCCCTGAAGCCCCTTCCTGGTTTCCACGCGCTGCTACGGCGGGCGTGGTGGCGCCGGTGGTGGCGTCGCGCCCCTGTGGCGCGCGGTATTCCTAGGGCGCTGCGATGTCCTGGACGGGTCGCTAGCTCGTTCCCTGATCCTTTCCGCCCGCTCCTTCGCCAGCATCACCTGCTCGCAGTAGGTGCGGACAGCGGCGTACTCCTGGCGCCCTCTTAGCATGGCCGCGACGACCGCTTCTGGGGCTAAGCTCTCGCCGATTTCGAGCCGTAGGACGCGTCGTGGTTCCGCCCACGCCGGACAAAACTCCAGCGTGTGCTGCGCCGTGTCCTCCTCTTCCTCGCAGTGGTGGCAGACGGACGTCGCCTCTCGCCGAATCCTTAGCAGGTACTCGCCGAATACTCCGTGGCCGGTGAGCACCTGCGTCATCCTGAAGGTCAGCGGTGCTCCGCCTCGATCCCTCCACGTCTCCCAGTTGGGAAGCACGGCGCGAACGGCCCGGTGCGGCCGCACGGCGTCCTCCCGGATCAGCTGCGAGCGCCATCGTTCCCAGACCTCCTTCTTCGCCTCCTCCCGGATGTTCGAGGCCGGCTGGCCAGAGGTGGATGGCGTCGGGTTCCTCCTCTGGTGTTCGTATACGCGTTCGAGCGCCAGGGCTTGCAGCTCGAACGGCGGGGACGCCGCTAGCACGGTCGCCGACGCGTACGATGTCGTCCTGTAGCCTCTCGCGATGCGGATAGCGGTCGTCCTCTGCAGCCTCCGCAGCAAGGTCAGGCTGCGGCGACTGGTCGCCAGGCTTCTGGCCCAGACGGGTGCCCCGTAGAGAACTCGGGACCGGACTACTCCCTCGTAGAGTCGGCGTACTCTCGATCCTGCTCCGCCGATGTTCGGTAGGAGGCCGCACAGGGCGTTGGCCGCGGCCGTCGCCTTCGGGACCAGTTGCTCGAAGTGCGGTCCGAAGGTCCATCCGCTGTCGATCGTGAGACCCAGGTACCTCATCTGGCGTCTCACCGGGACCTCTTCTCCGCCGATGTTCACCGTCGATCCTGTGGGAGGCGTTCCTCTTCGTCGCTGGTCGAAGAACCACAGCGCCTCGGACTTGGCCGGCGACACCGTCAGGCCGAGCCTCCGAATGGCGCCCATCGCGCACGCCACGGCGTCTTCCGTGCGGTTCGCCGTGTCCTGCCACCATCGTCCCCCGGCCAGGACCAGGGTGTCGTCGGCGTAGCACACCATTCCAGCCCCGGGGGGCATCGGACATCGGAGGACCGAGTCGTAGGCCGTGATCCAGAGTATCGGACCCAACACCGACCCCTGCGGAACGCCGCGCTCGATCCGTCTTCTTTCTTCCCCGTCCCTTCCGGCGTAGACGATGTATCTGTCGGAAAGGTACGCGCGGACGATCCCCACCAGGTACGCCGGGACGTCAAAGTGTCGCAGGGCCTCCACGATCCTCGCCCAGGGGATGGAATTGAAGGCGTTGGTGACGTCGAGCGACACCGCCACCGCTACCCCTTCTCGGGCGACCTTGTCCTCGGCCATGGTCCTCAGCCTCTTCACCGCGTCCACGGTCGAGCGGCCGCGGCGGAATCCGTACTGGCTGTCGTGCCATCCGGGCGTCCTCCGGGTCACGTGAGCCTCCAGCCGGGCGGCGACGATCCTCTCCAGCATCTTGCCCACCTCGTCCAGCAGGCATATCGGCCGGTACGCGGACGGCGAGTCCGGCGGGCGGCCCTCCTTCCGTAACAGCACCAGCCTGGCCGTCCGCCATGTCCGGGGGTAGGCGCCCTCCTCCAGGCATCTGTCGAACAGGTGTCGCAGGCGTGGAGCCATGGTGACGATCGACTCCGCCCACGCTCGGCCCGGTATTCCGTCGGGTCCTGGCGCCACGTCGCGGGACGCCGTCCTCCTGGCTGCTTCGAAGAGTTCCTCGTCGCTGACTCGCAGCTCCTCGCTCCATCCCGTCGCGGTCGTCGTCGCCGCCTCCTCGTCGTCGTCGTCGGCGGAGGGGGAGGATGGCGCCGGTCGGCTCGCGTCCCTGTCTTCCGGCGGGAACAGCGTCCCGATGACGTTGTCCAACAGCGTCGGGTCCATGTCCGAGGTCAGCGGGGGCGCCGAAGGTCGTAGCTTCTTGGTGACCACTTTGTACGGCCGTCCCCACGGGTCGGATTCCACCTCCTCGATCAGCTCCGTCCAGCACCGAGATTTCGCGGTCTTGATCTCCCGCTGAAGAGTCCGTCTCGCCTCTCTGTACTCCTCGTAGAAGCGGGAAATCTCCTCCTCGTCGCGCGTCAGTCTGCGACGACGGGCCCTTAGAAATCTTCTGCGGGCACGCACGCAGTTCTCTCGCATCTCGGCGATCTCCGGGGTCCACCAGTACGTTCCCCGGTCTCGTCCACCCCCCGGGACGGAGCGCGGCATCGAGGCGTCGCACGCCGCGGTCATGTATCTTCGGAGCTCCTCCGCCTCCTCGTCGATACTTCCTCGCTCGGTCGTCCGTCGGGCGTCCCAGCTCCAGGCGGACACGGTCGTGGCCGCCCGCAGCATCTCCTTGTCCATCTCCTTCAGGCGCCATCGCGGCGGCGGCGGCGGGCGGCGACGGTTCTCTCTCGGTCCTCGTCGTCTTCTCCCGGCGTCGTCCTCGGTCCCCAGGGTCACCTCCATCAGAATGTAGAGGTGGTCGGACAGCGTTTCCACCCCCTCGGCCACTCTCCAGTCGCGGATTCGCCTGAGCAACTCCGGGGTAGCCCACGTGATGTCCACCACGGAGGATCCTCTCCACGCCACGCAGGTGCTCGCCGAGCCCCTGTTCGCCAGCAGGAGCCCCAGACTCGCTGCCCAGTCGGTGAGCACCCTACCACGGGAGTTGGTCCTTGGGTTTCCCCATTGCGTCGAGTGGGCGTTGAAGTCCCCCAGCACGAGCACCTGGCGGGGGAGGCATCTTCCGATGCACTCGCCGACTCGGTCCAGGAAGTCCCCGTACGCGGCCAGGTCGATGTTCGGAGAGACGTACACCGCCACCACCGCCGCTCCCAGCCACTCGACCGCGACGAAGCCGCTGCCACGGTCCAGTAAGAAGCACGAGGCCGACGTCCACGTTATCCCGGCGGATCCGTCCAGGTCCCCGATCCAGTTGGGCGAGTCGGGTATACGATGCGGTTCCGCCACCGCCGCTAGGGCCACCTCGTTCTCCCGGATGGTCTGGAAGAGCAGGTCTTGCGCTCTTCTCGACCTACCGAGATTGCATTGCAGCAGGCGCTTGAACTATGCCGTCACCTCCATGGCCTCCTCCCGGCCATCCGCCGCTGCTGCTGATTCGGCGGCGCTTCCTGGTGTCCCTGCCGCGGCGACTGCTGCTGCTGCTACCGCTGCTGGTTGGCGGATGGGTCTCCTCCTCTTGACCTTAGGGGGGTTGCATGCATCTCCACCCATCCTGTGATTCGCGGGTGCCCCGAGCGACTCGCAAAGCGGACATTTGGGAGCGGAGGCCGGACAGCCTCTGGCGCGGTGTCCGCTCCCGCCGCACCTGTAGCACAGGTGTCCACGGTCTTCGCCGGAAACGCAAGTGGCGCGCACGTGCCCCAGCTCCAGGCACCTGAAGCACTGCAACGGGCGCTTCGGCACGGCCCTTATCCTCGCCGTTGACCAGCCCAGGGCTATCTTCTCCGCCTGGGCCAGCTTGCGGGCTGCTGCCGCCGGGCACTTGATCCATGCAGACCCGAGGCCGCCTCTGGTGGCGCCGATCTCGCCCACCTGCACCTCTGCGCTGCCGCATCCCGCCGCCAAGGCCAGTGCTCTTCGCAGCTCCT
>NW_022884909.1:0-17083 GCF_011952205.1 Bombus bifarius | reverse complement strand
CAGTTGCTCGAAGTGCGGTCCGAAGGTCCATCCGCTGTCGATCGTGAGACCCAGGTACCTCATCTGGCGTCTCACCGGGACCTCTTCTCCGCCGATGTTCACCGTCGATCCTGTGGGAGGCGTTCCTCTTCGTCGCTGGTCGAAGAACCACAGCGCCTCGGACTTGGCCGGCGACACCGTCAGGCCGAGCCTCCGAATGGCGCCCATCGCGCACGCCACGGCGTCTTCCGTCCGGTTCGCCGTGTCCTGCCACCATCGTCCCCCGGCCAGGACCAGGGTGTCGTCGGCGTAGCACACCATTCCAGCCCCGGGGGGCATCGGACATCGGAGGACCGAGTCGTAGGCCGTGATCCAGAGTATCGGACCCAGCACCGACCCCTGCGGAACGCCGCGCTCGATCCGTCTTCTTTCTTCCCCGTCCCTTCCGGCGTAGACGATGTATCTGTCGGAAAGGTACGCGCGGACGATCCCCACCAGGTACGCCGGAACGTCAAAGTGTCGCAGGGCTTCCACGATCCTGGCCCAGGGGATGGAGTTGAAGGCGTTCGTGACGTCGAGCGACACCGCCACCGCCACCCCTTCTCTGGAGACCTTGTCCTCGGCCATGGTCCTCAGCCTCTTCACCGCGTCCACGGTCGAGCGGCCGCGGCGGAATCCGTACTGGCTGTCGTGCCATCCGGGCGTCCTCCGGGTCATGTGAGCCTCCAGCCGGGCGGCGACGATCCTCTCCAGCATCTTGCCCACCTCGTCCAGCAGGCATATCGGCCGGTACGCGGACGGCGAGTCCGGCGGGCGGCCCTCCTTCCGTAACAGCACCAGCCTGGCCGTCCGCCATGTCCGGGGGTAGGCGCCCTCCTCCAGGCATCTGTCGAACAGGTGTCGCAGGCGTGGAGCCATGGTGACGATCGACTCCGCCCACGCTCGGCCCGGTATTCCGTCGGGGCCTGGCGCCACGTCGCGGGACGCCGTCCTCCTGGCTGCTTCGAAGAGTTCCTCGTCGCGGACTCGCAGCTCCTCGCTCCATCCCGTCGCGGTCGTCGTCGCCGCC
Organism: Bombus bifarius; assembly: GCF_011952205.1. NCBI lineage: Eukaryota > Metazoa > Arthropoda > Insecta > Hymenoptera > Apidae > Bombus > Bombus bifarius. The sequence continues at coordinate 16,035 of NW_022884909.1, read as the reverse complement.
TCCTCGTCGTCGTCGTCGGCGGAGGGGGAGGATGGCGCCGGTCGGCTCGCGTCCCTGTCGTCCGGCGGGAACAGCGTCCCGATGACGTTGTCCAACAGCGTCGGGTCCATGTCCGAGGTCAGCGGGGGCGCCGAAGGTCGTAGCTTCTTGGTGACCACTTTGTACGGCCGTCCCCACGGGTCGGATTCCACCTCCTCGATCAGCTCCGCCCAGCACCGAGATTTCGCGGTCTTGATCTCCCGCTGAAGAGTCCGTCTCGCCTCTCTGTACTCCTCGTAGAAGCGGGAAATCTCCTCCTCGTCGCGCGTCAGTCTGCGACGTCGGGCCCTTAGAAATCTTCTGCGGGCACGCACGCAGTTCTCTCGCATCTCGGCGATCTCCGGGGTCCACCAGTACGTTCCCTGGTCTCGTCCACCCCCCGGGACGGAGCGCGGCATCGAGGCGTCGCACGCCGCGGTCATGTATCTTCGGAGCTCCTCCGCCTCCTCGTCGATACTTCCTCGCTCGGTCGTCCGTCGGGCGTCCCAGCTCCAGGCGGACACGGTCGTGGCCGCCCGCAGCATCTCCTTGTCCATCTCCTTCAGGCGCCATCGCAGCGGCGGCGGGCGGCGACGGTTCTCTCTCGGTCCTCGTCGTCTTCTCCCGGCGTCGTCCTCGGACCCCAGGGTCACCTCCATCAGAATGTAGAGGTGGTCGGACAGCGTTTCCACCCCCTCGGCCACTCTCCAGTCGCGGATTCGCCTGAGCAACTCCGGGGTAGCCCACGTGATGTCCACCACGGAGGATCCTCTCCACGCCACGCAGGTGCTCACCGAGCCCCTGTTCGCCAGCAGGAGCCCCAGACTCGCTGCCCAGTCGGTGAGCATCCTACCACGGGAGTTGGTCCTTGGGTTTCCCCATTGCGTCGAGTGGGCGTTGAAGTCCCCCAGCACGAGCACCTGGCGGGGGAGGCATCTTCCGATGCACTCGCCGACTCGGTCCAGGAAGTCCCCGTACGCGGCCAGGTCGATGTTCGGAGAGACGTACACCGCCACCACCGCCGCTCCCAGCCACTCGACCGCGACGAAGCCGCTGCCACGGTCCAGTAAGAAGCACGAGGCCGACGTCCACGTTATCCCGGCGGATCCGTCCAGGTCCCCGATCCAGTTGGGCGAGTCGGGTATACGATGCGGTTCCGCCACCGCCGCTAGGGCCACCTCGTTCTCCCGGATGGTCTGGAAGAGCAGGTCTTGCGCTCTTCTCGACCTACCGAGATTGCATTGCAGCAGGCGCTTGAACTATGCCGTCACCTCCATGGCCTCCTCCCGGCCATCCGCCGCTGCTGCTGATTCGGCGGCGCTTCCTGGTGTCCCTGCCGCGGCGACTGCTGCTGCTGCTACCGCTGCTGGTTGGCGGATGGGTCTCCTCCTCTTGACCTTAGGGGGGTTGCATGCATCTCCACCCATCCTGTGATTCGCGGGTGCCCCGAGCGACTCGCAAAGCGGACATTTGGGAGCGGAGGCCGGACAGCCTCTGGCGCGGTGTCCGCTCCCGCCGCACCTGTAGCACAGGTGTCCACGGTCTTCGCCGGAAACGCAAGTGGCGCGCACGTGCCCCAGCTCCAGGCACCTGAAGCACTGCAACGGGCGCTTCGGCACGGCCCTTATCCTCGCCGTTGACCAGCCCAGGGCTATCTTCTCCGCCTGGGCCAGCTTGCGGGCTGCTGCCGCCGGGCACTTGATCCATGCAGACCCGAGGCCGCCTCTGGTGGCGCCGATCTCGCCCACCTGCACCTCTGCGCTGCCGCATCCCGCCGCCAAGGCCAGTGCTCTTCGCAGCTCCTCCTTCTTGACCGAGATGTCTATCCCGGTCACGCGTAACTCCGCCATCCTGGTCGGTGTGGCGATTCTCACCGCCGTCGGGTCCAGGGTCTCGGCCAGCCGCGACGCCAGTAGCGTCGCCTTTCCCCTGTCCTTGTCACCGGGGACTTGAATTATAATGGCGCCCGTCATCGCCTTCTTCATCTCCAGGCGCTCCGTGCCAAGCTCCGATAGTGGAATCCTCGTCCTCGCCGCTTCCAGGACGTCGGCGTACGACATCCTCGCTCCCTCGTTCAACGTCAGGGTCACCGCGGATGTTCGCGGTGCGCGAGGGGGCGTGACCACCTTGGGTGTCCGCGGTGGTCCTCTCTGCGTCGCAGGGGCGCTCGTCTTCGGTGCGCCCGTCGTGCCGCCGGGCTGGGGTTGCTGCTGCCGCGGTACCCGCGTCGGTGGTGGCGCGGTCGATCCTTTCCTCGCCGCCTCTGCTCCGGTGGCGGCGGCGACGGCTGCCTTCTTCCCGTTCGCCGTCTTCTTGTTTCTCCTCCGCTTCTTTTTCGTCTCCACCAGCTCCCATCCGCCGTCCTCCCGTTCCCTTCGGGTCGGCGTCGGCTGGGCCGCGGGAGGGTCGACGGGGCGGTCCCCGCTGGGTCGTCCTTCGGGGGTGCGTTGCCGTCGTGCATCCCCGAATCGTTCCTCGATTGTCCTGAGAATGGAGGGTCCCAGTTCCCGGACCGCTCTTTCCAGGGCGTCCAGCCGCGTCCTGTCGTTTCCGCCTTCCCACGGCGGGCGGACGTATTCGGGCGCCGCGCCGGCGCATCGCGGGCACTCGTTGACGTGGGCGGCCAGTCTCCTCAGTTCCTGGCGGAGGGCCGCGTTCTCCCCCTCCAGCATGGACAGCCTCGCGTCCACGTCGTCGCCGGCGCCTCGCGCTGGCCTCGCCCTCCTTGAAGATTCCTCGTTCCACGCGGCGGTGATATAGCTCGCCGCGTTTTTAAGGGATCTGATGTAGGTCCCCTTCAAGTTCGACGACGTCGTCGCGACGTGCATTATCTCCGACACGTGCATCGTCAAGCCCGCGCTGATTTCCGCCGGGGAGCTCGTCTTCATCTGCACCTCCAACTCCTCCGACACCTCCGGTGTCGTCGTGGCTCCTGTTCTCTTCCTCTTGCCCCTGGACGCCATCGAAGCCAGCGACGAACGCGAGGCGAACGAGGCGACCGACTCCTCGTCGTCGGACCTCGCCCGCCCCCGCGATCCCCCCGCCACCGGTGACGTACCGTCGTCCATCGTGGCCGGCGCGAGAAAAACGTACTCGGACCTGTTCGCGGATCTCAGCGAACGTCTCGTCGCCTTCCTCGGAGGCTCCTCCGCGGTCTCCGTCCTGTCATCCTCTGGATGTCCTCCCGTGGTTATCCTCCTCCTCTCTCCTGCTGTTCCGTCGCCAGTCGTAGTAACGCGTCCGGGGGCCTGACGGTCCACCCCCGAACGGCCGTGGTCGCGAGATATCGACGCAGCGGGGCCCACTTTACTACCCACGACTGCGCCGGTACTGGGGTATCCCTCCCCTGCACCGTAAACGTTGTCATTTATTTTCTCCATGTCCATATTTCTTTGTTTGTTTGTTTGTTCTTTTGTCTTCGCCAATGTAATCGACAAAATCTCCGTCCTGGAGCCACTCGCTCTTTCGCGCGCTGCCCCTGTCGAATGCGGACCAGGGCGACAGGTGTGCCGCGCGAGATGGTAAGGTAAGTGGTCTGTTCCACCGCGGGTAACTACTTCCACCGTGGGTAACTCGTTCCACCTTCGGTAACTAGTTCCGACGTCGGTAACTTGTTCCGCCGTCGGTAACGTAGTTCTCGCAACTACCGCACTAGCACTACACTGTAGTTCACTGGCCTCCCGCGAGACGCCGTCACGCGTCCGCGTCGCGCGTCACTACGCTGGCCGCCAAGATGGCCGCCAAGATGGCTGCCTCTTCCCTCGTGGCAACACCGACACTTTTAACTCTAATAACAGTTTTAATTCATCGATTTCCACCAAACTTTTTGCACACGCCTATTCCTCACCACTAGCACTTCACTTTCACCCTAATCCTTCCACTGCACTCTTCGATTTTTCCACATATTTCGGTCACGGAATACGGAGCGACGCGCACGTGTCCGTCCTACTTGCCGCCATATTGGAACCCAACCTTTTTTTTTTTTTTTTTTTTTTTTTACGTGGAGAAATCCTCATGGACACCCGCTAGCGGGTAGTGTCGGACTCTTACCGACTAAAACTCCACGGTGGCCTGTCCTGACGCCTGAGTCGAGATGCACCCGGGATCTCTCCCGAATTACTACCGGTTACCCCCGGGCGTCTATCTCTCCTTTCGTCGAAGGGAGGCGTCCTGTTCTTCTTCTTGGACCGCTAGGGGGGGACCACGCCCCCTAGCGCCTCGCTCCTGCTGCTTCGTCCTGGGACCCCGTCCCCTGAAGCCCCTTCCTGGTTTCCACGCGCTGCTACGGCGGGCGTGGTGGCGCCGGTGGTGGCGTCGCGCCCCTGTGGCGCGCGGTATTCCTAGGGCGCTGCGATGTCCTGGACGGGTCGCGAGCTCGTTCCCTTATCCTTTCCGCCCGCTCCTTCGCCAGCATCACATGCTCGCAGTAGGTGCGGACAGCGGCGTACTCCTGGCGCCCTCTGAGCATGGCCGCGACGACCGCTTCTGGGGCTAAGCTCTCGCCGATTTCGAGCCGTAGGACGCGTCGTGGTTCCGCCCACGCCGGACAGAACTCCAGCGTGTGCTGCGCCGTGTCCTCCTCTTCCTCGCAGTGGTGGCAGACGGACGTCGCCTCTCGCCGAATCCTTAGCAGGTACTCGCCGAATACTCCGTGGCCGGTGAGCACCTGCGTCATCCTGAAGGTCAGCGGTGCTCCGCCTCGATCCCTCCACGTCTCCCAGTTGGGAAGCACGGCGCGAACGGCCCGGTGCGGCCGCACGGCGTCCTCCTGGATCAGCTGCGAGCGCCATCGTTCCCAGACCTCCTTCTTCGCCTCCTCCCGGATGTTCGAGGCCGGCTGGCCAGAGGTGGATGGCGTCGGGTTCCTCCTTTGGTGTTCGTATACGCGTTCGAGCGCCAGGGCTTGCAGCTCGAACGGCGGGGACGCCGCTAGCACGGTCGCCGACGCGTACGATGTCGTCCTGTAGCCTCTCGCGATGCGGATAGCGGTCGTCCTCTGCAGCCTCCGCAGCAAGGTCAGGCTGCGGCGACTGGTCGCCAGGCTTCTGGCCCAGACGGGTGCCCCGTAGAGAACTCGGGACCGGACTACTCCCTCGTAGAGTCGGCGTACTCTCGATCCTGCTCCGCCGATGTTCGGTAGGAGGCCGCACAGGGCGTTGGCCGCGGCCGTCGCCTTCGGGACCAGTTGCTCGAAGTGCGGTCCGAAGGTCCATCCGCTGTCGATCGTGAGACCCAGGTACCTCATCTGGCGTCTCACCGGGACCTCTTCTCCGCCGATGTTCACCGTCGATCCTGTGGGAGGCGTTCCTCTTCGTCGCTGGTCGAAGAACCACAGCGCCTCGGACTTGGCCGGCGACACCGTCAGGCCGAGCCTCCGAATGGCGCCCATCGCGCACGCCACGGCGTCTTCCGTGCGGTTCGCCGTGTCCTGCCACCATCGTCCCCCGGCCAGGACCAGGGTGTCGTCGGCGTAGCACACCATTCCAGCCCCGGGGGGCATCGGACATCGGAGGACCGAGTCGTAGGCCGTGATCCAGAGTATCGGACCCAACACCGACCCCTGCGGAACGCCGCGCTCGATCCGTCTTCTTTCTTCCCCGTCCCTTCCGGCGTAGACGATGTATCTGTCGGAAAGGTACGCGCGGACGATCCCCACCAGGTACGCCGGGACGTCAAAGTGTCGCAGGGCCTCCACGATCCTAGCCCAGGGGATGGAATTGAAGGCGTTGGTGACGTCGAGCGACACCGCCACCGCTACCCCTTCTCGGGCGACCTTGTCCTCGGCCATGGTCCTCAGCCTCTTCACCGCGTCCACGGTCGAGCGGCCGCGGCGGAATCCGTACTGGCTGTCGTGCCATCCGGGCGTCCTCCGGGTCACGTGAGCCTCCAGCCGGGCGGCGACGATCCTCTCCAGCATCTTGCCCACCTCGTCCAGCAGGCATATCGGCCGGTACGCGGACGGCGAGTCCGGCGGGCGGCCCTCCTTCCGTAACAGCACCAGCCTGGCCGTCCGCCATGTCCGGGGGTAGGCGCCCTCCTCCAGGCATCTGTCGAACAGGTGTCGCAGGCGTGGAGCCATGGTGACGATCGACTCCGCCCACGCTCGGCCCGGTATTCCGTCGGGTCCTGGCGCCACGTCGCGGGACGCCGTCCTCCTGGCTGCTTCGAAGAGTTCCTCGTCGCTGACTCGCAGCTCCTCGCTCCATCCCGTCGCGGTCGTCGTCGCCGCCTCCTCGTCGTCGTCGTCGGCGGAGGGGGAGGATGGCGCCGGTCGGCTCGCGTCCCTGTCTTCCGGCGGGAACAGCGTCCCGATCACGTTGTCCAACAGCGTCGGGTCCATGTCCGAGGTCAGCGGGGGCGCCGAAGGTCGTAGCTTCTTGGTGACCACTTTGTACGGCCGTCCCCACGGGTCGGATTCCACCTCCTCGATCAGCTCCGTCCAGCACCGAGATTTCGCGGTCTTGATCTCCCGCTGAAGAGTCCGTCTCGCCTCTCTGTACTCCTCGTAGAAGCGGGAAATCTCCTCCTCGTCGCGCGTCAGTCTGCGACGCGGGCCCTTAGAAATCTTCTGCGGGCACGCACGCAGTTCTCTCGCATCTCGGCGATCTCCGGGGTCCACCAGTACGTTCCCGGTCTCGTCCACCCCCCGGGACGGAGCGCGGCATCGAGGCGTCGCACGCCGCGGTCATGTATCTTCGGAGCTCCTCCGCCTCCTCGTCGATACTTCCTCGCTCGGTCGTCCGTCGGGCGTCCCAGCTCCAGGCGGACACGGTCGTGGCCGCCCGCAGCATCTCCTTGTCCATCTCCTTCAGGCGCCATCGCGGCGGCGGCGGCGGGCGGCGACGGTTCTCTCCCGGTCGTCGTCGTATCGTCCCGGCGTCCTCGGTCCCCAGGGTCACCTCCATCAGTACGTAGAGGTGGTCGGACAGCGTTTCCACCCCCTCGGCCACTCTCCAGTCGCGGATTCGCCTGAGCAACTCCGGGGTAGCCCACGTGATGTCCACCACGGAGGATCCTCTCCACGCCACGCAGGTGCTCGCCGAGCCCCTGTTCGCCAGCAGGAGCCCCAGACTCGCTGCCCAGTCGGTGAGCATCCTTCCACGGGAGTTGGTCCTTGGGTTTCCCCATTGCGTCGAGTGGGCGTTGAAGTCCCCCAGCACGAGCACCTGGCGGGGGAGGCATCCTCGGATGCACTCGCCGACTCGGTCCAGGAAGTCCCCGTACGCGGCCAGGTCGATGTTCGGAGAGACGTACACCGCCACCACCGCCGCTCCTAGCCACTCGACCGCGACGAAGCCGTTGCCACGGTCCAGCGAGACGCACGAGGCCGACGTCCACGTTATCCCCGCGGATCCGTCCAGGTCCCCGATCCAGTTGGGCGAGTCGGGTATACGGTGCGGTTCGGCCACCGCCGCTAGGGCCACCTCGTTCTCCCGGATGGTCTGGACGAGCAGATCTTGCGCTCGTCTCGACCTACCGAGGTTGCATTGCAGCAGGCGCTTGAACTATGCCGTCACCTCCATGGCCTCCTCCCGGCCATCCGCCGCTGCTGTTGGTGGTTCGGCGGCGCTTCCTGGTGTCCGTACCGCGGCGGCTGCTGCTGCTACCGCTGCTGGTTGGCGGGTCGGTCTCCTCCTCTTGACCTTCGGGGGATTGCATGCCTCTCCGCCCATCCTGTGATTCGCGGGCGCCCCGAGCGATTCGCACAGCGGACACTTGGGAGCGGAGGCGGGACAGCCTCTGGCGCGGTGTCCGCTCCCGCCGCACCTGTAGCACAGGTGCCCTCGGTCTTCGCCGGATACGCACGTGGCGCGCACGTGCCCCAGTTCCAGGCACCGGAAGCACTGCAACGGGCGCTTCGGCACGGCCCTTATCCTCGCCGTTGACCAGCCCAGGGCTATCTTCTCCGCCTGGGCCAGCTTGCGGGCTCCTGCAGCCGGGCACTTGATCCATGCCGACCCGAGGCCGCCTCTGGTGGCGCCGATCTCGCCCACCTGCACCTCCGCGCTGCCGCATCCCGCCGCCGAGGCCAGTGCTCTCCGCAGCTCCTCCTTCTTGACCGAGATGTCTATCCCGGTCACGCGTAGCTCCGCCATCCTGGTCGGGGTGGCGATTCTCACCGCCGTCGGGTCCAGGGTCTCGGCCAGCCGCGACGCCAGTAGCGTCGCCTTTCCCCTGTCCTTGTCGCCGGGAACTTGGATTATAATGGCGCCCGTCATCGCCTTCTTCATCTCCAGGCGCTCCGTCCCGAGCTCCGATAGCGGAATCCTCGTTCTCGCTGCCTCCAGGACGTCGGCGTACGACATCCTCGCTCCCTCGTTTAACGTCAGGGTCACCGCGGATGTTCGCGGTGCGCGAGGGGGCGTGACCACCTTGGGTGCCCGCGGTGGTCCTCTCTGCGTCGCGGGGGCGTTCGCCTTCGGTGCGCCCGTCGCGCCGCCAGGCTGGGGTTGCTGCTGCCGCTGTACCCGCCTCGGTGGTGGCGCGGTCGATCCTTTCCTCGCCGCCTCTGCTCCGGCGGCGGCGGCGACGGCTGCCTTCGTCCGGTTCGCCGTCTTCTTGTTTCTCCTCCTCTTCTTCTTTGTTTCCACCAACTCCCATCCGCCGTCCTCCCGTTCCCTTCGGGTCGGCGTCGGCTGGGCCGCGGGAGGGTCGACGGGGCGGTCCCCGCTGGGTCGTCCTTCGGGGGTGCGTTGCCGTCGTGCGTCCCCGAATCGTTCCTCGATTGTCCTGAGAATGGAGGGTCCCAGTTCTCGGACCGCTCTTTCCAGGGCGTCCAGCCGCGTCCTGTCGTTTCCGCCTTCCCACGGCGGGCGGACGTATTCGGGCGCCGCGCCGGCGCATCGCGGGCACTCGTTGACGTGGGCGGCCAGTCTCCTCAGTTCCTGGCGGAGGGCCGCGTTCTCCCCCTCCAGCACGGACAGCCTCGCGTCCACGTCGTCGCCGGCGCCTCGCGCTGGCCTCGCCCTCCTCGCGGATTCCTCGTTCCAGGCGGCGGTGATATAACTCGCCGCGTTTTTGAGGGACCTGATGTAGGTCCCCTTCAGGTTTGACGACGTCGTCGCGACGTGCATTATCTCCGACACGTGCATCGTCAAACCCGCGCTGATTTCGGCCGGGGAGCTCGTCTTCATCTGCACCTCCAACTCCTCCGACACCTCCGGTGTTGTCGTGGCTCCCGTTCTCTTCCTCTTGCACCTGGACGCCATCGAAGCCAGCGACGAGCGCGAGGCGAACGAGGCGACCGACTCCTCGTCGTCGGACCTCGCCCGCCCCCGCGATCCCCCCGCCAACGGTGTCGTACCGTCGTCCATCGTGGTCGGCGCGAGAAAAACGTACTCGGACCTGTTCGCGGCTCTCGGCGAACGTCTCGTCGCCTTCCTCGGAGGCTCCTCCGCGGTCTCCGTCCTGTCATCCTCTGGATGTCCTCCTGTGGTTATCCTCCTCCTCTCTCCTGCTGTTCCGTCGCCAGTCGTATAAACGCGTCCGGGGGCCTGACGGTCCACCCTCGAACGGCCGTGGTCGCGAGATATCGACGCAGCGGGGCCCACTTCACTACCCACGACTGCGCCGGTACTGGGGTATCCCTCCCCTGCACCGTAAACGTTGTCGTTTCTGTTCTCCATTTCCATGTTTTTTGTTTGTTTTTCGCCAAGGTCGTCGTCGAAGTCTCCGTCCTGGTGCCACTCACTCTTTCGCACCCTGCCCCGGTCGAAGCCGGTGCAGGGCGACAGGGAGCCCCGCGAGAAGGTGAGGTGAGTGGTCTTGACAGGCATGGGCCCGCCAACTTCTCCGAAGTTCTCCGCACCGGATCGGCGAACCGACGGGTGCCAAGGGCACCGATCGGCCGCCACCCGACTGTAAGAGAACATCAGATCCATCGGGGTTTCCCAGGGCATGGTCCTATGCCCCGGGAACCCATGCCCGCCTCGTGCTCCCCAACCTAACCCCAACCTAACCCCAACCTAACCTAACCCCAACCTAACCCCAACCTAACCCCAACCTAACCCCAACCTAACCTAACCCCAACCTAACCCCAACCTAACCCCAACCTAACCCCAACCTAACCCCAACCTAACCCCAACCTAACCCCAACCTAACCCCAACCTAACCCGAACGGTGTCCAACGTTGTCCCACGGCGTCCAGCGTTGCAGTACAGTGTGCAATGCAATAGCGTCCAGCGTTATCCAACATTGTCCCACGGCGTCCAACGTTACAGTACAGTACAGTGTAGGTCATCCAAGATTCTTTCGTGGCTTTTGGTGATCCATACTGGACCAACGACGTCCCACGGTGTCCAACGGTGTCCCAGGGTGCAGTCCAGTCTAGATCATCCATAATTCTCTTAGAGGATTTTGGTGATCCAAACTGGACTGGTGCGTAGTTCTTGGCTTGGTATCGTTTTCCAAAGATTAGTCAACTGATTAATTTTTTTGGAAAGCGATGCCAATTACCAGGTCTCACCACGAGGAGGTGACAATGCACGTATGCACGTACCCCCGTACGCGAGATAACCCCGAGATTCGGCGGAAAGCCCCAGGATTGACCGTAACTCGATTCCTGTTTCGCCGTTCGAAACTTACACGAGTCGCGGTCGATAGCGCCGACCGATGATGCTAGTGATCCACGGGTAAGTCAGAAGTGGATCCAGCAAATAGGCCAGGCCAGCAACTTAACACACTCCAACTGAACGTGTGGAACCCGGGGGTGGACCGCTGAACAGGATTACGAAGGCAAGATGCCTCAACTGAACAGTGGGGTCCACTCACGGGGACGGACCGCTGAACAGGATTACGAAGGCATTGACCTCAACTGAACAGTGGGGTCCAGTCGGGCCCGAACAGAATTACGGAGGACGTGAAATTGCAGGTCCCTGACCGAGTACCAAAGTACCAATCGGACAGGACTGCGGGTCCACGACTGAATCCCCAACAGATTCGCAAGCATCACCGGCGCGACGACAACACCCGCGATCCGATGCGAACGTCGAGCAGTCGTCGAGCAGTCACCCAGACAGAGGTTTCCTTGGGGCGACTTACGAATCCAAAGAGTTGGCCAGTGCACGTTGACCCGCACGTACCCGGAATACGCGCAAGCGAGTACGTCACGCTACGGTTTGAAAGAACTGAGCGACCGTGAACCGATAACTCGTGGGAACAATTTTTTCAATGTGGTAAGCGAGGAGATCACGAGAGACGAGATTTTTCTTTTTCTTTTTCGTTCTAAGGTGGATAAATGTCGTTGTACAGAATGAGCTCACAATGCACTTAACATAGGTATCTACCTTATGATTAATTAAGGCTAAACCGCTCGCATCACACGGTGTCCCGCGATGTCCCACGATGTCCCACAATGTCCCACGGCGCCCCCGCGGGGGGGTCTTAGTCCGGTCTAGATCACCAAAACTATTTTGGATGATCAAGACCAGACTATATTGAAGTAGTTTTTAGCTTGATATCGTTTCTCAAATAATAATACTAATATTCAAAATAGTTCTTGGTGTATTATTATTTGGGAAACGATACCAATTACCGGGACCCACCACGAGGATGTAACTACGCTCGGGTCCCATTTACATAAACAGTTTTTAAGCATTGGAAGCAGAGATGTAAAATTATTTTATAATAAAGCGATACTGTAGCGGCGATATTGTTTTGCCGATTTAATACGATATCCATTTTTATCATTTCAATAGTTTCTGCAAACTAAGACTAAATTCACACTTCTTTAATACTAGTTTCGACTATCACTTAGTTTGAACAGAATTCTCTTAGAGGCTTTTGGTGTTCCAAACGGGACTGGTGCGTAGTTCTTAGCTTGGCATCGTTTTCCAAAGATTAATCAGCTGATTAATTTTTGGAAAAGGATGCCAATTACCAGGTCTCACCACGAGGAGGTGACTACGCACGAGACCCGCCCATGAGTTATTCAACATTATGCATCGGTCTCGACATTCAACCTACTGGCAAGAATGTCGAGTTCTCACTCTACTTCATGGGCCTGCGTAAAGAGATAGTTGTTTCGTAGCCTAACTGCGAAACACATATCTCCAACGCAGCGCTTACATGAATCTTTACAAACGTAGAACAATGCCTACGTAACGCAACATCCATCTCCCACACAACGATTACATCGATCAGTACAAATATCCTACAATAATTCGCATCCCTACTGGCATCATTCGGTATCAAACACACATTTATCCAACTTGGAATGAAAGGAAGAAAATGTAGCTACTGACACTGTATATACCATTTCGTGTCTCGCAGAAGACACATACGAGTCGCTGTGCTAAACTAGTTATCGTTCTATTTGTGCGACACTGTAAGATATTGAAGATACTGAAAAGTTATAAACTCTAACGTGATCTAAATAAGTATCCCTTAAAAATGGGTAAACAAGAAAATGCCCGATGAATCAGATGATAAAGGAAAAAATCGCGCAGCGCCCGAAACGAACGAGATCGCGATCTCTCGAAAGAACTAACAAACCTACACGACGTACCCCCGTACACGAGATAACCCCGAGGTTCCGCGGAAAGCCCAAGAATTGACCGTAACTCGATTCCTGTTTCGCCGTTCGAAACTTACACGAGTCGCGGTCGATGGCGCCGACCGATGATGCTAGTGATCCACGGGTCATTCAGCCGTGGATCCAGCACATAGGCCAGCAACTTAACACACTCCAACTGAACATGTGGAACCCGGGGATGGACCGCTGATCAGGATTACGAAGGCAAGAGGCCTCAACTGAACAGTGGGGTCCACTCACGAGGAGGGACCGCTGAACAGGATTACGAAGGCATTGACCTCAACTGAACAGTGGGGTCCAGTCCCGCGGGCCCGAACAGAATTACGGAGGACGTGAAATTGCAGGTCCCTGACCGAGTACCAAAGTACCAATCGGACAGGACTGCGGATCCACGACTGAATCCCCAACAGATTCGCAAGCATCACCGGCGCGATGACAACTCCCGCGATACGATGCGAACGTCGAGCAGTCGTCGAGCAGTCACCCAGACAGAGGTGTCCTTGGGGCGACTTACGAATCCAAGGAGTTGTCCAGTGCACGTTGACCCGCACGTACGCGGAATACGCGCGAGCGAGTACGTCACGCTACGGTTTGAAAGAACTGAGTGATCACGAACCGATAAATCGCGAGTGCAATAAGTACTGTGAGGTAAGCGAGTGATGGGAGACGAGATTTTTCTTTTTTTCGTTCTAAGGTGGATAAATGTCGCTGTACAGAATGAGCTCACAATGCACTTGACATATGTATCTACCTTACGATTAATTAAGACAAAAACGTACGCATCCCACACGGCGTCCAATGTTCTCCAACGGTGTCCAACGGTGTCCATCGGCGTCCAACGTTGTCCAACGGTGTCCAACGGTGTCCAACGGTGTCCAACGGTGTCCAACGGTGTCCAACGGTGTCCAACGGTGTCCAACGGTGTCCAACGGTGTCCATCGATGTCCAACGGTGTCCAGCGGTGTCCAAAGATGTCCAACGGTGTCCCACGGTGTCCAACGTTGTCCCACGGTGTCCAACGTTGTCCCACGGCGTCCCACGTTGCAGTCCAGTGTAGATCATCCAAAATTCTTTTCGCGGCATTTGGTGACACACACTGGACCGACGACGTCCCACGGTGTCCAACGATGTCCCACGATGCAGTCCAGTCTAGATCATCCAAAATTCTGTTGGAGGCTTTTGGAGACCCAAACTGGACCGACGGTATCCCACGGTGTCCCACGTTGCAGTCCAGTGTAGATCATCCAAAATCCTTTTCGCGGCAGTTGGTGACCCACACTGGACCGACGATGTCCCACGTTGCAGTCCAGTGTAGATCATCCAAAATTCTTTTCGCGGCATTTGGTGACCCACACTGGACCGACGACGTCCCACGGTGTCCAACGATGTCCCACGGTGCAGTCCAGTCTAGATCATCCAAAATTCTCTTAGAGGCTTTTGGTGATCCAAACTGGACTGTTGCGTAGTTCTTAGCTTGGCGTCGTTTTCCAAAGATTAATCAACTGATTAATTTTTGGAAAAGGATGCCAATTACCAGGTCTCACCACGAGGAGGTGACTACGCACGAGACCCGCCCATGGGTATTTGTAGCACTACACATCGATCTCGACATTCAACCTGTTGGCAGAATGTCGAGTTTTGACTCTACTTAACCATGGGCCTGCGTATGGAAATAGTTGTTTCGTAGCCTAACTGCGAAACACATATCCCCGACGCAGCGCTTACATGAATCTTTACAAACGTAGAACAAAGCCTACGTAACGCAACATCCATCTCCCACACAACGATTACATCGATCAGTACAAATATCGTACAATAATTCGCATCCCTACTGGCATCATTCGGTATCAAACACACATTTATCCAACTTGGAATGAAAGGAAGAAAATGTAGCTACGGACACTGTATATACCATTTCGTGTCTCGCAGAAGGGGCATACGAGTCGCTGTACTAAACTAGTTATCGTTCTATTTTTGCGACACTGTACGATATTGAAGATACTGAAAAGTTATAAACTCTAACGTGATCTAAATAAGTATCCCTTAAAAATGGGTAAACAAGAAAATGCCCGACGAATCAGATGATAAAGGAAAAAATCGCGGCGCGCCCGAAACGAACGAGATCGCGATCTCTCGAAAGAACTAACAAACCTACACGACGTACCCCCGTACACGAGATAACCCCGAGGTATCTCGATTCCTGTTTCGCCGTTCGAAACTTACACGAGTCGCGGTCGATGGCGCCGACCGATGATGCTAGTGATCCACGGGTAATTCAGCCGTGGATCCAGCACATAGGCCAGCAACTTAACACACTCCAACTGAACATGTGGAACCCGGGGATGGACCGCTGAACAGGATTACGAAGGCAAGAGGCCTCAACTGAACAGTGGGGTCCACTCACGGGGAGGGACCGCTGAACAGGATTACGAAGGCATTGACCTCAACTGAACAGTGGGGTCCAGTCCCGCGGGCCCGAACAGAATTACGGAGGACGTGAAATTGCAGGTCCCTGACCGAGTACCAAAGTACCAATCGGACAGGACTGCAGATCCACGACTGAATCCCCAAAAGATTCGCTAGCATCACCGGCGCGACGACAACTCCCGCGATCCGATGCGAACGTCGAGCAGTCGTCGAGCAGTCACCCAGACAGAGGTTTCCTTGAGGCGACTTGCGAATCCAAGGAGTTGTCCAGTGTACGTTGACCCGCACGTACCCGGAATACGCACGAGCGAGTACGTCACGCTACGGTTTGAAAGAACTGAGTGATCGCGAACCGATAAATCGCGAGTGCAATAAGTACTGTGAGGTAAGCGAGTGAAGGGTGACGAGATTTTTCTTTTTTTCGTTCTATGGTGGATAAATGTCGCTGTACAGAATGAGCTCACAATGCACTTGACATATGTATCTACCTTACGATTAATTAAGACAAAAACGTACGCATCCCACGATGTCCCACGTTGTCCCACGGCGTCCCACGGCGTCCCACGGCGTCCCACGGCGTCCCACGGCGTCCAATGTTCTCTAACGGTGTCCAACGGTGTCCAACGGTGTCCATCGGCGTCCAACGTTGTCCAACGGTGTCCAACGGTGTCCAACGGTGTCCATCGGCGTCCAACGTTGTCCAACGGTGTCCAACGGTGTCCAACGGTGTCCATCGATGTCCAACGGTGTCCAGCGGTGTCCAACGATGTCCAACGATGTCCATCGTTGTCCCACGGCGTCCAACGGTGTCCAACGATGTCCATCGATGTCCCACGGCGTCCAACGGTGTCCAACGATGTCCCACGGCGTCCAACGATGTCCCACGGCGTCCAACGATGTCCCACGGCGTCCCACGGTGTCCAACGGCGTCCCACGGTGTCCAACGGCGTCCCACGGTGTCCAACGGCGTCCCACGGTGTCCAACGGCGTCCCACGGTGTCCAACGGCGTCCTACGGTGTCCAACGGCGTCCCACGTTGCAGTCCAGTTTAGATTATC
>NW_022884908.1:0-13771 GCF_011952205.1 Bombus bifarius | reverse complement strand
TTGCGTCGAGTGGGCGTTGAAGTCCCCCAGCACGAGCACCTGGCGGGGGAGGCATCCTCGGATGCACTCGCCGACTCGGTCCAGGAAGTCCCCGTACGCGGCCAGGTCGATGTTCGGAGAGACGTACACCGCCACCACCGCCGCTCCTAGCCACTCGACCGCGACGAAGCCGTTGCCACGGTCCAGCGAGACGCACGAGGCCGACGTCCACGTTATCCCCGCGGATCCGTCCAGGTCCCCGATCCAGTTGGGCGAGTCGGGTATACGGTGCGGTTCGGCCACCGCCGCTAGGGCCACCTCGTTCTCCCGGATGGTCTGGACGAGCAGATCTTGCGCTCGTCTCGACCTACCGAGGTTGCATTGCAGCAGGCGCTTGAACTATGCCGTCACCTCCATGGCCTCCTCCCGGCCATCCGCCGCTGCTGTTGGTGGTTCGGCGGCGCTTCCTGGTGTCCGTACCGCGGCGGCTGCTGCTGCTACCGCTGCTGGTTGGCGGGTCGGTCTCCTCCTCTTGACCTTCGGGGGATTGCATGCCTCTCCGCCCATCCTGTGATTCGCGGGCGCCCCGAGCGATTCGCACAGCGGACACTTGGGAGCGGAGGCGGGACAGCCTCTGGCGCGGTGTCCGCTCCCGCCGCACCTGTAGCACAGGTGCCCTCGGTCTTCGCCGGATACGCACGTGGCGCGCACGTGCCCCAGTTCCAGGCACCGGAAGCACTGCAACGGGCGCTTCGGCACGGCCCTTATCCTCGCCGTTGACCAGCCCAGGGCTATCTTCTCCGCCTGGGCCAGCTTGCGGGCTCCTGCAGCCGGGCACTTGATCCATGCCGACCCGAGGCCGCCTCTGGTGGCGCCGATCTCGCCCACCTGCACCTCCGCGCTGCCGCATCCCGCCGCCGAGGCCAGTGCTCTCCGCAGCTCCTCCTTCTTGACCGAGATGTCTATCCCGGTCACGCGTAGCTCCGCCATCCTGGTCGGGGTGGCGATTCTCACCGCCGTCGGGTCCAGGGTCTCGGCCAGCCGCGACGCCAGTAGCGTCGCCTTTCCCCTGTCCTTGTCGCCGGGAACTTGGATTATAATGGCGCCCGTCATCGCCTTCTTCATCTCCAGGCGCTCCGTCCCGAGCTCCGATAGCGGAATCCTCGTTCTCGCTGCCTCCAGGACGTCGGCGTACGACATCCTCGCTCCCTCGTTTAACGTCAGGGTCACCGCGGATGTTCGCGGTGCGCGAGGGGGCGTGACCACCTTGGGTGCCCGCGGTGGTCCTCTCTGCGTCGCGGGGGCGTTCGCCTTCGGTGCGCCCGTCGCGCCGCCAGGCTGGGGTTGCTGCTGCCGCTGTACCCGCCTCGGTGGTGGCGCGGTCGATCCTTTCCTCGCCGCCTCTGCTCCGGCGGCGGCGGCGACGGCTGCCTTCGTCCGGTTCGCCGTCTTCTTGTTTCTCCTCCTCTTCTTCTTTGTTTCCACCAACTCCCATCCGCCGTCCTCCCGTTCCCTTCGGGTCGGCGTCGGCTGGGCCGCGGGAGGGTCGACGGGGCGGTCCCCGCTGGGTCGTCCTTCGGGGGTGCGTTGCCGTCGTGCGTCCCCGAATCGTTCCTCGATTGTCCTGAGAATGGAGGGTCCCAGTTCTCGGACCGCTCTTTCCAGGGCGTCCAGCCGCGTCCTGTCGTTTCCGCCTTCCCACGGCGGGCGGACGTATTCGGGCGCCGCGCCGGCGCATCGCGGGCACTCGTTGACGTGGGCGGCCAGTCTCCTCAGTTCCTGGCGGAGGGCCGCGTTCTCCCCCTCCAGCACGGACAGCCTCGCGTCCACGTCGTCGCCGGCGCCTCGCGCTGGCCTCGCCCTCCTCGCGGATTCCTCGTTCCAGGCGGCGGTGATATAACTCGCCGCGTTTTTGAGGGACCTGATGTAGGTCCCCTTCAGGTTTGACGACGTCGTCGCGACGTGCATTATCTCCGACACGTGCATCGTCAAACCCGCGCTGATTTCGGCCGGGGAGCTCGTCTTCATCTGCACCTCCAACTCCTCCGACACCTCCGGTGTTGTCGTGGCTCCCGTTCTCTTCCTCTTGCACCTGGACGCCATCGAAGCCAGCGACGAGCGCGAGGCGAACGAGGCGACCGACTCCTCGTCGTCGGACCTCGCCCGCCCCCGCGATCCCCCCGCCAACGGTGTCGTACCGTCGTCCATCGTGGTCGGCGCGAGAAAAACGTACTCGGACCTGTTCGCGGCTCTCGGCGAACGTCTCGTCGCCTTCCTCGGAGGCTCCTCCGCGGTCTCCGTCCTGTCATCCTCTGGATGTCCTCCTGTGGTTATCCTCCTCCTCTCTCCTGCTGTTCCGTCGCCAGTCGTATAAACGCGTCCGGGGGCCTGACGGTCCACCCTCGAACGGCCGTGGTCGCGAGATATCGACGCAGCGGGGCCCACTTCACTACCCACGACTGCGCCGGTACTGGGGTATCCCTCCCCTGCACCGTAAACGTTGTCGTTTCTGTTCTCCATTTCCATGTTTTTGTTTGTTTTTCGCCAAGGTCGTCGTCGAAGTCTCCGTCCTGGTGCCACTCACTCTTTCGCACCCTGCCCCGGTCGAAGCCGGTGCAGGGCGACAGGGCGCCCCGCGAGAAGGTGAGGTGAGTGGTCTTGACAGGCATGGGCCCGCCAACTTCTCCGAAGTTCTCCGCACCGGATCGGCGAACCGACGGGTGCCAAGGGCACCGATCGGCCGCCACCCGACTGTAAGAGAACATCAGATCCATCGGGGTTTCCCAGGGCATGGTCCTATGCCCCGGGAACCCATGCCCGCCTCGTGCTCCCCAACCTAACCCCAACCTAACCCCAACCTAACCCCTAACCCCAACCTAACCCCAACCTAACCAACCTAACCCCAACCAACCTAACCCCAACCTAACCAACCTAACCCCAACCTAACCCCAACCTAACCCCAACCTAACCCCAACCTAACCCCAACCTAACCCCAACCTAACCCCAACCTAACCCCAACCTAACCCCAACCTAACCCCAACCTAACCCCAACCTAACCCGAACGGTGTCCAACGTTGTCCCACGGCGTCCAGCGTTGCAGTACAGTGTGCAATGCAATAGCGTCCAGCGTTATCCAACATTGTCCCACGGCGTCCAACGTTACAGTACAGTACAGTGTAGGTCATCCAAGATTCTTTCGTGGCTTTTGGTGATCCATACTGGACCAACGACGTCCCACGGTGTCCAACGGTGTCCCAGGGTGCAGTCCAGTCTAGATCATCCATAATTCTCTTAGAGGATTTTGGTGATCCAAACTGGACTGGTGCGTAGTTCTTGGCTTGGTATCGTTTTCCAAAGATTAGTCAACTGATTAATTTTTTTGGAAAGCGATGCCAATTACCAGGTCTCACCACGAGGAGGTGACAATGCACGTATGCACGTACCCCCGTACGCGAGATAACCCCGAGATTCGGCGGAAAGCCCCAGGATTGACCGTAACTCGATTCCTGTTTCGCCGTTCGAAACTTACACGAGTCGCGGTCGATAGCGCCGACCGATGATGCTAGTGATCCACGGGTAAGTCAGAAGTGGATCCAGCAAATAGGCCAGGCCAGCAACTTAACACACTCCAACTGAACGTGTGGAACCCGGGGGTGGACCGCTGAACAGGATTACGAAGGCAAGATGCCTCAACTGAACAGTGGGGTCCACTCACGGGGACGGACCGCTGAACAGGATTACGAAGGCATTGACCTCAACTGAACAGTGGGGTCCAGTCGGGCCCGAACAGAATTACGGAGGACGTGAAATTGCAGGTCCCTGACCGAGTACCAAAGTACCAATCGGACAGGACTGCGGGTCCACGACTGAATCCCCAACAGATTCGCAAGCATCACCGGCGCGACGACAACACCCGCGATCCGATGCGAACGTCGAGCAGTCGTCGAGCAGTCACCCAGACAGAGGTTTCCTTGGGGCGACTTACGAATCCAAAGAGTTGGCCAGTGCACGTTGACCCGCACGTACCCGGAATACGCGCAAGCGAGTACGTCACGCTACGGTTTGAAAGAACTGAGCGACCGTGAACCGATAACTCGTGGGAACAATTTTTTCAATGTGGTAAGCGAGGAGATCACGAGAGACGAGATTTTTCTTTTTCTTTTTCGTTCTAAGGTGGATAAATGTCGTTGTACAGAATGAGCTCACAATGCACTTAACATAGGTATCTACCTTATGATTAATTAAGGCTAAACCGCTCGCATCACACGGTGTCCCGCGATGTCCCACGATGTCCCACAATGTCCCACGGCGCCCCCGCGGGGGGGTCTTAGTCCGGTCTAGATCACCAAAACTATTTTGGATGATCAAGACCAGACTATATTGAAGTAGTTTTTAGCTTGATATCGTTTCTCAAATAATAATACTAATATTCAAAATAGTTCTTGGTGTATTATTATTTGGGAAACGATACCAATTACCGGGACCCACCACGAGGATGTAACTACGCTCGGGTCCCATTTACATAAACAGTTTTTAAGCATTGGAAGCAGAGATGTAAAATTATTTTATAATAAAGCGATACTGTAGCGGCGATATTGTTTTGCCGATTTAATACGATATCCATTTTTATCATTTCAATAGTTTCTGCAAACTAAGACTAAATTCACACTTCTTTAATACTAGTTTCGACTATCACTTAGTTTGAACAGAATTCTCTTAGAGGCTTTTGGTGTTCCAAACGGGACTGGTGCGTAGTTCTTAGCTTGGCATCGTTTTCCAAAGATTAATCAGCTGATTAATTTTTGGAAAAGGATGCCAATTACCAGGTCTCACCACGAGGAGGTGACTACGCACGAGACCCGCCCATGAGTTATTCAACATTATGCATCGGTCTCGACATTCAACCTACTGGCAAGAATGTCGAGTTCTCACTCTACTTCATGGGCCTGCGTAAAGAGATAGTTGTTTCGTAGCCTAACTGCGAAACACATATCTCCAACGCAGCGCTTACATGAATCTTTACAAACGTAGAACAAAGCCTACGTAACGCAACATCCATCTCCCACACAACGATTACATCGATCAGTACAAATATCGTACAATAATTCGCATCCCTACTGGCATCATTCGGTATCAAACACACATTTATCCAACTTGGAATGAAAGGAAGAAAATGTAGCTACTGACACTGTATATACCATTTCGTGTCTCGCAGAAGACACATACGAGTCGCTGTACTAAACTAGTTATCGTTCTATTTGTGCGACACTGTAAGATATTGAAGATACTGAAAAGTTATAAACTCTAACGTGATCTAAATAAGTATCCCTTAAAAATGGGTAAACAAGAAAATGCCCGATGAATCAGATGATAAAGGAAAAAATCGCGCAGCGCCCGAAACGAACGAGATCGCGATCTCTCGAAAGAACTAACAAACCTACACGACGTACCCCCGTACACGAGATAACCCCGAGGTTCCGCGGAAAGCCCAAGAATTGACCGTAACTCGATTCCTGTTTCGCCGTTCGAAACTTACACGAGTCGCGGTCGATGGCGCCGACCGATGATGCTAGTGATCCACGGGTCATTCAGCCGTGGATCCAGCACATAGGCCAGCAACTTAACACACTCCAACTGAACATGTGGAACCCGGGGATGGACCGCTGATCAGGATTACGAAGGCAAGAGGCCTCAACTGAACAGTGGGGTCCACTCACGGGGAGGGACCGCTAAACAGGATTACGAAGGCATTCACCTCAACTGAACAGTGGGGTCCAGTCCCGCGGGCCCGAACAGAATTACGGAGGACGTGAAATTGCAGGTCCCTGACCGAGTACCAAAGTACCAATCGGACAGGACTGCGGATCCACGACTGAATCCCCAACAGATTCGCAAGCATCACCGGCGCGATGACAACTCCCGCGATACGATGCGAACGTCGAGCAGTCGTCGAGCAGTCACCCAGACAGAGGTGTCCTTGGGGCGACTTACGAATCCAAGGAGTTGTCCAGTGCACGTTGACCCGCACGTACGCGGAATACGCGCGAGCGAGTACGTCACGCTACGGTTTGAAAGAACTGAGTGATCACGAACCGATAAATCGCGAGTGCAATAAGTACTGTGAGGTAAGCGAGTGATGGGAGACGAGATTTTTCTTTTTTTCGTTCTAAGGTGGATAAATGTCGCTGTACAGAATGAGCTCACAATGCACTTGACATATGTATCTACCTTACGATTAATTAAGACAAAAACGTACGCATCCCACACGGCGTCCAATGTTCTCCAACGGTGTCCAACGGTGTCCATCGGCGTCCAACGTTGTCCAACGGTGTCCAACGGTGTCCAACGGTGTCCAACGGTGTCCAACGGTGTCCAACGGTGTCCAACGGTGTCCAACGGTGTCCAACGGTGTCCATCGATGTCCAACGGTGTCCAGCGGTGTCCAAAGATGTCCAACGGTGTCCCACGGTGTCCAACGTTGTCCCACGGTGTCCAACGTTGTCCCACGGCGTCCCACGTTGCAGTCCAGTGTAGATCATCCAAAATTCTTTTCGCGGCATTTGGTGACACACACTGGACCGACGACGTCCCACGGTGTCCAACGATGTCCCACGATGCAGTCCAGTCTAGATCATCCAAAATTCTGTTGGAGGCTTTTGGAGACCCAAACTGGACCGACGGTATCCCACGGTGTCCCACGTTGCAGTCCAGTGTAGATCATCCAAAATCCTTTTCGCGGCAGTTGGTGACCCACACTGGACCGACGATGTCCCACGTTGCAGTCCAGTGTAGATCATCCAAAATTCTTTTCGCGGCATTTGGTGACCCACACTGGACCGACGACGTCCCACGGTGTCCAACGATGTCCCACGGTGCAGTCCAGTCTAGATCATCCAAAATTCTCTTAGAGGCTTTTGGTGATCCAAACTGGACTGTTGCGTAGTTCTTAGCTTGGCGTCGTTTTCCAAAGATTAATCAACTGATTAATTTTTGGAAAAGGATGCCAATTACCAGGTCTCACCACGAGGAGGTGACTACGCACGAGACCCGCCCATGGGTATTTGTAGCACTACACATCGATCTCGACATTCAACCTGTTGGCAGAATGTCGAGTTTTGACTCTACTTAACCATGGGCCTGCGTATGGAAATAGTTGTTTCGTAGCCTAACTGCGAAACACATATCCCCGACGCAGCGCTTACATGAATCTTTACAAACGTAGAACAAAGCCTACGTAACGCAACATCCATCTCCCACACAACGATTACATCGATCAGTACAAATATCGTACAATAATTCGCATCCCTACTGGCATCATTCGGTATCAAACACACATTTATCCAACTTGGAATGAAAGGAAGAAAATGTAGCTACTGACACTGTATATACCATTTCGTGTCTCGCAGAAGGGGCATACGAGTCGCTGTACTAAACTAGTTATCGTTCTATTTTTGCGACACAGTACGATATTGAAGATACTGAAAAGTTATAAACTCTAACGTGATCTAAATAAGTATCCCTTAAAAATGGGTAAACAAGAAAATGCCCGATGAATCAGATGATAAAGGAAAAAATCGCGGCGCGCCCGAAACGAACGAGATCGCGATCTCTCGAAAGAACTAACAAACCTACACGACGTACCCCCGTACACGAGATAACCCCGAGGTTCAGCGGAAAGCCCAAGAATTGACCGTAACTCGATTCCTGTTTCGCCGTTCGAAACTTACACGAGTCGCGGACGATGGCGCCGACCGATGATGCTAGTGATCCACGGGTGATTCAGCCGTGGATCCAGCACATAGGCCAGCAACTTAACACACTCCAACTGAACATGTGGAACCCGGGGATGGACCGCTGATCAGGATTACGAAGGCAAGAGGCCTCAACTGAACAGTGGGGTCCACTCACGGGGAGGGACCGCTGAACAGGATTACGAAGGCATTGACCTCAACTGAACAGTGGGGTCCAGTCCCGCGGGCCCGAACAGAATTACGGAGGACGTGAAATTGCAGGTCCCTGACCGAGTACCAAAGTACCAATCGGACAGGACTGCAGATCCACGACTGAATCCCCAACAGATTCGCCAGCATCACCGGCGCGACGACAACTCCCGCGATACGATGCGAACGTCGAGCAGTCGTCGAGCAGTCACCCAGACAGAGGTTTCCTTGGGGCGACTTACGAATCCAAGGAGTTGTCCAGTGCACGTTGACCCGCACGTACGCGGAATACGCGCGAGCGAGTACGTCACGCTACGGTTTGAAAGAACTGAGTGATCGCGAACCGATAAATCGCGAGTGCAATAAGTACTGTGAGGTAAGCGAGTGAAGGGTGACGAGATTTTTCTTTTTTTCGTTCTATGGTGGATAAATGTCGCTGTACAGAATGAGCTCACAATGCACTTGACATATGTATCTACCTTACGATTAATTAAGACAAAAACGTACGCATCCCACGATGTCCCACGTTGTCCCACGGCGTCCCACGGCGTCCCACGGCGTCCCACGGCGTCCCACGGCGTCCAATGTTCTCTAACGGTGTCCAACGGTGTCCAACGGTGTCCATCGGCGTCCAACGTTGTCCAACGGTGTCCAACGGTGTCCAACGGTGTCCATCGGCGTCCAACGTTGTCCAACGGTGTCCAACGGTGTCCAACGGTGTCCATCGATGTCCAACGGTGTCCAGCGGTGTCCAACGATGTCCAACGATGTCCATCGTTGTCCCACGGCGTCCAACGGTGTCCAACGATGTCCATCGATGTCCCACGGCGTCCAACGGTGTCCAACGATGTCCCACGGCGTCCAACGATGTCCCACGGCGTCCAACGATGTCCCACGGCGTCCCACGGTGTCCAACGGCGTCCCACGGTGTCCAACGGCGTCCCACGGTGTCCAACGGCGTCCCACGGTGTCCAACGGCGTCCCACGGTGTCCAACGGCGTCCTACGGTGTCCAACGGCGTCCCACGTTGCAGTCCAGTTTAGATTATCCAAAATTCTCTTCGTGTCTTTTCGTAATCCAAACTGGACTGTATTAGCGTGGTTCTTATCTTGGTATCGAATTATTGTACAATGTTTGTACTTATCGATGTAGTGGTTTTCCAAAAGTTAATCAACTGATGAATCTGCGAAAACGATTACATGCATCAGTACAAGCATTGCACAATAATTCGCAACCGTACTGGCAACATTCAGTATCAATGATACATTTGTCTAACTTGGAACGAAAGAATGGAAATGAAACTATTGACACTGCATATACAATTTAGGATCTTGCAGAAGAGACATACGACTCGTTGTACTAAACTTATGAAAATATCGAAAAGTTATATACTCCAACGTTACCGCAATATGCTTCTTTTAAAAATGGGGAAACGGGAAGAAGCCTGAACAATCAGACAATGGAAGAAAAATCATTTCGGTATCTAGCATACATATTTAATATGCTATGAAATGTTCATGTATGTAATTGAAATCTACTTTCTGCTAGTTGATAAATTTGAAACAAACTCATTTAGTTGATGTGGTATATGAAAGAAACAGGTATCTTTAAAACGAGAACATTTTATACATGAAAAATAAACTACTAATAATGGTTAATTATAGATCAAATTACTATTGTTTAAATTTTAGCAAATATAGAGAATCATTTGTATCTTTTTAATCGAAACTAGGGTTACGTTGAAAAATAGAATTTTAAGTAACTGAATTTAATCTGAATTAAAAAAAAAAATTCAATATGAAATTCGAATATTTATAAAATTCTATATTACTGTTAAAAGATTGAAAATATCGCGGTCGAAAAAATATTAAAAGTCATGGTTCTAAGAACGAACAATCACCAGCGCTGATTCCAATTGCAATGAATTAAATTTTAAAAAATATTTTAAGCCTTCATAGCAACATTAAGATATTTCATTATAATACTTTGTTGTGCATGAAATCGCTCACAGTTTCATATATGTAAATCTATATATAATATACATTCGTAATAAAGTTTTGTATTTTAGCAGTTATGGTAACGTTAACGCTGACCAAGAAACATGTCTTATAGCAGTATTTTCAGTAATAAACGTGGTAAGAGGGGGCGCTGAAAAGGAAACAAAGCAGTAGCCAGAAGGGCTACTAAAATTCAATCGTATTCCACTCTATATAAACCCGATCAACACGCCGAGAGTGGAACTGAATATTCTTGTTTCGCAACACTAATTTACTACTAATATTTATGAAGCAGAAAATTTTCAAAATCAAACCGCGATGAGTGCTTCGTTATATCTGCAATATCGATAATCTACCATTAAAAAAAAAAAAATTAAGCCTGAAAATTCCCGATATTTGATACGCAACACTAATAAGTATAAATCTACGCACTCGTATTTTAGCAATACGCAACACTAATAGCGAGAGATCGAAGTGCAACCATTTAAGAGGTTGCTGATGAACGATCACACTTGCACAGCTCTTGCAGCTGAACGTGTGATCCAGGAACAGTGTCCGACAATTGCAGTCGGGGGGTTAGGGCAGTTTGTGAACGCAACACTACTTAACAAAACGCGATCATTTATTATCGCAACGCTAAAAGGAAAAATAAGCAGAACTCGCGATGGAACAATATCGCAACGCTAACTCTTATAGTGAATTTAATAAAAATTACTATTTACTATATAAAAAAGCTACTTTAAATATTCTGGTATTGCTACTTGCAATACTATAAAATTAATTAAAAATTAACATATTTATAATCTAATTTTAAACAATAGAAAACAAGATAAATTCTGATACGTATAGTTCTATAAGAAATTATAAAAATTCATAATAAAAATGGCAAAAGACAATCGCGATATCGTAATTCGCAACTTTAAAGCAAACGCGATTATCATTTTATCGCAATTCTAATTCAAACCGTAACCATTCTCTCGCGACACTAATAGAAAGCCGCGATGTTATTTCGCAACTCTAATTCAACCCGTAATTAATCTGTCGCGACACTAATAAGAAAAATCGCGAGTGGAGGACCGATATATCGCAGTGCAACCATTTAGGAGGTTGCCGACGAACGATCACACATGTACAGTTCTTGTAGCTGTACGTGTGATCCAGGAACAGTGTCCGATAAATGCAGTCGGAGGGTTTGGGCATTTTGTAAACGCAACTCTACTTAACAAAACGCGATCATTCATTATCGCAACGCTAATTTTTACAGTGAATTCAATGAAAATTACTATTTACTATATGAAAAAGCTACTTCAAATATTCTGGTATTGCTACTTGCAATACTAATAAATTAATTGAAAACTAACATTTTTATAATGTAATTTCAAACAATAGAAAACAAGATAAATTCTGATACGTATAGTTCTATAAGAAATTATAAAAATTCATAATAAGAATTGCAAAAGACAATCGCGATATCGTAATTCGCAACTCTAAAGCAAACGCGATTATCATTTTATCGCAACTCTAATTCAAACCGTAATCATTTTCTCGCCACACTAATTAAAAGCCGCGATGTTATTTCGCAACTCTAATACAACCCGTAATTAATTTATCGCGACACTAATAAGAAAAATCGCGATTTGCCCAATGGGACGATGGACCGATATATACATCGGCCAAAAAGCAAACTACTACTACTTCTACTACTACAAATACTAAAATCGAGCATAGTGACAAAGTAGTAACAATAATGACTTCCCATGCTCTGGATGACCCAGAGGATGGGGAGCCATTAGTAGTTGCCCTCTTGAGTGGCAGTTTGCCGGGCCTCTTCGGCTTATAGCCTCTTCTTTCTTCGGGCGCAATGCCCGCTGAAACTTAAATCTAAGCTCGAGACTTCTAAATCGCAAACAAAAAAAAAACTTACCAAGGAAAAATAAAAATATAAACCGCGGAAGCTGATTGAAGTGCACATGGACTGACCAACGATCGCAGCAGTGATCGTTGCTCACTCGCATGTGCGTGCTCGAGCAATAAACGTTCGTTTCGACCCATTCGCGACCGCGACCGCGAAATTCGAAAAATCGATAGGCAAAACCAGAGACGAGTGCATGCTCTACTCGTGCCAGTTTCACCGTCGATTTTTCAAATCAGATTTCCAGAAACAGGTTGGTCACGCGAAAACGCGCCTACCCGACCAGAGACTGTGCCAACCTGCCCGGCCCTACCTACTTATAATTAACAGACACACCAGAAAGTATGCTACCTATCCTACCTAGCGCTATATTTAAAAAATAGCAAAACAGGCACACCAACACACTCGCTCCACGGTTCTCACACAAACGCTCGGGCGCAAAGGTCCTACACTAGAGAGGACGTCCCGGGACGCCTCCGACACCCGAGCTTAACACACACCATGCACACTCTAAGGTACGTACCGTTTTCCTGAAATCGACTGACGAAGGCTAGTGACCATTGCGTAAAACATGATAAAACACATCTGAAGAAATGATATCGTTAAAATAAATGTAAGTAAACTTGGAATTGTAATTGTAATTTACGGCAATATTTAAAGCGTGGTTACACTTAATCGCGTGGGCGATATTATCATAAATTGTGATTGTATCGAGACGTAAATTGAATCGATATATGTCTCGACATTTTTAATATTTGATGTTTTAACGAATGAAAAAAAGCGACGCAGCTCCACGGCCTAACAACACACACACATAACGTGGAAAATACGTCGTGCACGGTACACTAACACATCGTCAGTCGCTGACAAATTATTACATTACTTAATTCTAGATCATCGTGCCCAGTGTCTTTCTCCCATTCAAGTAGCACCTGGGCACGTGAATGAGATCCTGACAATGGGCACGGAAAGGGTTAAACCTGAAAATCCTGATCTAAAAGAAATGATTAGTTTGTATAATTTTTATTTAACGGACTAACGTTCTTTGATTTTATATTTTACTACTTCGTTTCTGATTAAATCTACTTTATTAATTTAATAGTAACTAAGTAACTCTACTTTATTAATTTAATAAATCAGAACAAAACTTTAATATTGCAAAAAAGGTAGCGTTAATTGAAAAAGACTGAGACTCGATCAAATGGAATAATTGAGTCTAAATATATTACTAAGAAAGAAATATTCTCAGGCGATCTCTTTATCAAAGCACATACTCGAAAGTGCAGAAGCAGTGTTCAAAATTATTGCTTTGATTCAAAAATCTGCCTGCCGCGAAGTGTCTTCTTGCACGTAAAATTTCACACATTCTTGTACGGGAAAAAATGAATTTTGACTCATATTTTAAATTCTAACCGAAATGAAATAAACGAACGTGACTTGATATTGTCACGATTAATTTATTGCTTAAAATCAAGTATGTTAAACAGGTATATTCGTGTACATATTTGCCATTTGCAAATATTTATACGGAATGTTAACATGCATATTTATAAATAACACGAATATATTCTCAAGTGTATGTATTTAAACTAATTATTATAATCGCGCTGTGCAAGAAGACCTATCCTAAACTAATAAATTTAAAAAAAGAATGTTACTACTCACGGGTATAAAAATACCCGCGGTCACTATGCTCGCAAAAAATTCTACGTAATACAACCGGTCACCCGTGCCGATTCGGACCTTTCATCCTACGACCTACGACATGATTGAGTGACCGGAGGAACAAAAATGCATGCGACTCACCGTTCGATGCGGAGAAACAGAGGACGTACCATGGATGCTGCGCCACCCCAGCGAATATCATCAGGGAGACTAACATCAGGCAGGAACCGTGTAAAGTCCAGTGGTGGAAATGGTGGTTGTTTAAGGGCGGGGGAGGG
>NW_022884907.1:0-20942 GCF_011952205.1 Bombus bifarius | reverse complement strand
CAACCTAACCCCAACCTAACCCCAACCTAACCCCAACCTAACCCCAACCTAACCCCAACCTAACCCCAACCTAACCCCAACCTAACCCCAACCTAACCTAACCCCAACCTAACCCCAACCTAACCCCAACCTAACCCCAACCTAACCCCAACCTAACCCCAACCTAACCCCAACCTAACCCCAACCTAACCCCAACCTAACCCGAACGGTGTCCAACGTTGTCCCACGGCGTCCAGCGTTGCAGTACAGTGTGCAATGCAATAGCGTCCAGCGTTATCCAACATTGTCCCACGGCGTCCAACGTTACAGTACAGTACAGTGTAGGTCATCCAAGATTCTTTCGTGGCTTTTGGTGATCCATACTGGACCAACGACGTCCCACGGTGTCCAACGGTGTCCCAGGGTGCAGTCCAGTCTAGATCATCCATAATTCTCTTAGAGGATTTTGGTGATCCAAACTGGACTGGTGCGTAGTTCTTGGCTTGGTATCGTTTTCCAAAGATTAGTCAACTGATTAATTTTTTTGGAAAGCGATGCCAATTACCAGGTCTCACCACGAGGAGGTGACAATGCACGTATGCACGTACCCCCGTACGCGAGATAACCCCGAGATTCGGCGGAAAGCCCCAGGATTGACCGTAACTCGATTCCTGTTTCGCCGTTCGAAACTTACACGAGTCGCGGTCGATAGCGCCGACCGATGATGCTAGTGATCCACGGGTAAGTCAGAAGTGGATCCAGCAAATAGGCCAGGCCAGCAACTTAACACACTCCAACTGAACGTGTGGAACCCGGGGGTGGACCGCTGAACAGGATTACGAAGGCAAGATGCCTCAACTGAACAGTGGGGTCCACTCACGGGGACGGACCGCTGAACAGGATTACGAAGGCATTGACCTCAACTGAACAGTGGGGTCCAGTCGGGCCCGAACAGAATTACGGAGGACGTGAAATTGCAGGTCCCTGACCGAGTACCAAAGTACCAATCGGACAGGACTGCGGGTCCACGACTGAATCCCCAACAGATTCGCAAGCATCACCGGCGCGACGACAACACCCGCGATCCGATGCGAACGTCGAGCAGTCGTCGAGCAGTCACCCAGACAGAGGTTTCCTTGGGGCGACTTACGAATCCAAAGAGTTGGCCAGTGCACGTTGACCCGCACGTACCCGGAATACGCGCAAGCGAGTACGTCACGCTACGGTTTGAAAGAACTGAGCGACCGTGAACCGATAACTCGTGGGAACAATTTTTTCAATGTGGTAAGCGAGGAGATCACGAGAGACGAGATTTTTCTTTTTCTTTTTCGTTCTAAGGTGGATAAATGTCGTTGTACAGAATGAGCTCACAATGCACTTAACATAGGTATCTACCTTATGATTAATTAAGGCTAAACCGCTCGCATCACACGGTGTCCCGCGATGTCCCACGATGTCCCACAATGTCCCACGGCGCCCCCGCGGGGGGGTCTTAGTCCGGTCTAGATCACCAAAACTATTTTGGATGATCAAGACCAGACTATATTGAAGTAGTTTTTAGCTTGATATCGTTTCTCAAATAATAATACTAATATTCAAAATAGTTCTTGGTGTATTATTATTTGGGAAACGATACCAATTACCGGGACCCACCACGAGGAGGTAACTACGCTCGGGTCCCATTTACATAAACAGTTTTTAAGCATTGGAAGCAGAGATGTAAAATTATTTTATAATAAAGCGATACTGTAGCGGCGATATTGTTTTGCCGATTTAATACGATATCCATTTTTATCATTTCAATAGTTTCTGCAAACTAAGACTAAATTCGCACTTCTTTAATACTAGTTTCGACTATCACTTAGTTTGAACAGAATTCTCTTAGAGGCTTTTGGTGTTCCAAACGGGACTGGTGCGTAGTTCTTAGCTTGGCATCGTTTTCCAAAGATTAATCAGCTGATTAATTTTTGGAAAAGGATGCCAATTACCAGGTCTCACCACGAGGAGGTGACTACGCACGAGGTCCGCCCATGAGTTATTCAACATTATGCAGCGGTCTCGACATTCAACCTACTGGCAAGAATGTCGAGTTCCCACTCTACTTCATGGGCCTGCGTAAAGAGATAGTTGTTTCGTAGCCTAACTGCGAAACACATATCTCCAACGCAGCGCTTACATGAATCTTTACAAACGTAGAACAAAGCCTACGTAACGCAACATCCATCTCCCACACAACGATTACATCGATCAGTACAAATATCCTACAATAATTCGCATCCCTACTGGCATCATTCGGTATCAAACACACATTTATCCAACTTGGAATGAAAGGAAGAAAATGTAGCTACTGACACTGTATATACCATTTCGTGTCTCGCAGAAGACACATACGAGTCGCTGTACTAAACTAGTTATCGTTCTATTTGTGCGACACTGTAAGATATTGAAGATACTGAAAAGTTATAAACTCTAACGTGATCTAAATAAGTATCCCTTAAAAATGGGTAAACAAGAAAATGCCCGATGAATCAGATGATAAAGGAAAAAATCGCGTCGCGCCCGAAACGAACGAGATCGCGATCTCTCGAAAGAACTAACAAACCTACGCGACGTACCCCCGTACACGAGATAACCCCGAGGTTCAGCGGAAAGCCCAAGAATTGACCGTAACTCGATTCCTGTTTCGCCGTTCGAAACTTACACGAGTCGCGGTCGATGCCGCCGACCGATGATGCTAGTGATCCACGGGTAATTCAGCCATGGATCCAGCACATAGGCCAGCAACTTAACACACTCTAACTGAACATGTGGAACCCGGGGATGGACCGCTGAACAGGATTACGAAGGCAAGAGGCCTCAACTGAACAGTGGGGTCCACTCACGGGGAGGGACCGCTGAACAGGATTACGAAGGCATTGACCTCAACTGAACAGTGGGGTCCAGTCCCGCGGGCCCGAACAGAATTACGGAGGACGTGAAATTGCAGGTCCCTGACCGAGTACCAAAGTACCAATCGGACAGGACTGCGGATCCACGACTGAATCCCCAACAGATTCGCAAGCATCACCGGCGCGATGACAACTCCCGCGATACGATGCGAACGTCGAGCAGTCGTCGAGCAGTCACCCAGACAGAGGTGTCCTTGGGGCGACTTACGAATCCAAGGAGTTGTCCAGTGCACGTTGACCCGCACGTACGCGGAATACGCGCGAGCGAGTACGTCACGCTACGGTTTGAAAGAACTGAGTGATCACGAACCGATAAATCGCGAGTGCAATAAGTACTGTGAGGTAAGCGAGTGATGGGAGACGAGATTTTTCTTTTTTTCGTTCTAAGGTGCATAAATGTCGCTGTACAGAATGAGCTCACAATGCACTTGACATATGTATCTACCTTACGATTAATTAAGACAAAAACGTACGCATCCCACACGGCGTCCAATGTTCTCCAACGGTGTCCAACGGTGTCCATCGGCGTCCAACGTTGTCCAACGGTGTCCAACGGTGTCCAACGGTGTCCAACGGTGTCCAACGGTGTCCAACGGTGTCCAACGGTGTCCAACGGTGTCCAACGGTGTCCATCGATGTCCAACGGTGTCCAGCGGTGTCCAAAGATGTCCAACGGTGTCCCACGGTGTCCAACGTTGTCCCACGGTGTCCAACGTTGTCCCACGGCGTCCCACGTTGCAGTCCAGTGTAGATCATCCAAAATTCTTTTCGCGGCATTTGGTGACACACACTGGACCGACGACGTCCCACGGTGTCCAACGATGTCCCACGATGCAGTCCAGTCTAGATCATCCAAAATTCTGTTGGAGGCTTTTGGAGACCCAAACTGGACCGACGGTATCCCACGGTGTCCCACGTTGCAGTCCAGTGTAGATCATCCAAAATCCTTTTCGCGGCAGTTGGTGACCCACACTGGACCGACGATGTCCCACGTTGCAGTCCAGTGTAGATCATCCAAAATTCTTTTCGCGGCATTTGGTGACCCACACTGGACCGACGACGTCCCACGGTGTCCAACGATGTCCCACGGTGCAGTCCAGTCTAGATCATCCAAAAATCTCTTAGAGGCTTTTGGTGATCCAAACTGGACTGTTGCGTAGTTCTTAGCTTGGCATCGTTTTCCAAAGATTAATCAACTGATTAATTTTTGGAAAAGGATGCCAATTACCAGGTCTCACCACGAGGAGGTGACTACGCACGAGACCCGCCCATGGGTATTTGTAGCACTACACATCGATCTCGACATTCAACCTGTTGGCAGAATGTCGAGTTTTGACTCTACTTAACCATGGGCCTGCGTATGGAAATAGTTGTTTCGTAGCCTAACTGCGAAACACATATCCCCGACGCAGCGCTTACATGAATCTTTACAAACGTAGAACAAAGCCTACGTAACGCAACATCCATCTCCCACACAACGATTACATCGATCAGTACAAATATCGTACAATACTTCGCATCCCTACTGGCATCATTCGGTATCAAACACACATTTATCCAACTTGGAATGAAAGGAAGAAAATGTAGCTACTGACACTGTATATACCATTTCGTGTCTCGCAGAAGGGGCATACGAGTCGCTGTACTAAACTAGTTATCGTTCTATTTTTGCGACACAGTACGATATTGAAGATACTGAAAAGTTATAAACTCTAACGTGATCTAAATAAGTATCCCTTAAAAATGGGTAAACAAGAAAATGCCCGATGAATCAGATGATAAAGGAAAAAATCGCGGCGCGCCCGAAACGAACGAGATCGCGATCTCTCGAAAGAACTAACAAACCTACACGACGTACCCCCGTACACGAGATAACCCCGAGGTTCAGCGGAAAGCCCAAGAATTGACCGTAACTCGATTCCTGTTTCGCCGTTCGAAACTTACACGAGTCGCGGACGATGGCGCCGACCGATGATGCTAGTGATCCACGGGTGATTCAGCCGTGGATCCAGCACATAGGCCAGCAACTTAACACACTCCAACTGAACATGTGGAACCCGGGGATGGACCGCTGATCAGGATTACGAAGGCAAGAGGCCTCAACTGAACAGTGGGGTCCACTCACGGGGAGGGACCGTTGAACAGGATTACGAAGGCATTGACCTCAACTGAACAGTGGGGTCCAGTCCCGCGGGCCCGAACAGAATTACGGAGGACGTGAAATTGCAGGTCCCTGACCGAGTACCAAAGTACCAATCGGACAGGACTGCAGATCCACGACTGAATCCCCAACAGATTCGCCAGCATCACCGGCGCGACGACAACTCCCGCGATACGATGCGAACGTCGAGCAGTCGTCGAGCAGTCACCCAGACAGAGGTTTCCTTGGGGCGACTTACGAATCCAAGGAGTTGTCCAGTGCACGTTGACCCGCACGTACGCGGAATACGCGCGAGCGAGTACGTCACGCTACGGTTTGAAAGAACTGAGTGATCGCGAACCGATAAATCGCGAGTGCAATAAGTACTGTGAGGTAAGCGAGTGAAGGGAGACGAGATTTTTCTTTTTTTCGTTCTAAGGTGGATAAATGTCGCTGTACAGAATGAGCTCACAATGTACTTGACATATGCATCTACTTTACGATTAATTAAGACAAAAACGTACGCATCCCACGATGTCCCACGATGTCCCACGGCGTCCCACGGCGTCCCACGGCGTCCCACGGCGTCCCACGGCGTCCCACGGCGTCCAACGTTGTCCAACGTTGTCCAACGTTGTCCAACGTTGTCCAACGTTGTCCAACGGTGTCCAACGGTGTCCAACGGCGTCCATCGGCGTCCAACGGTGTCCAACGGTGTCCAACGGTGTCCAACGGTGTCCAACGGTGTCCAACGGTGTCCAACGGTGTCCAACGGTGTCCAACGGTGTCCCACGGCGTCCCACGATGTCCCACGGTGTCCAACGGCGTCCAACGGTGTCCAACGGTGTCCAACGGTGTCCAACGGTGTCCAGCGGTGTCCCACGGCGTCCAACGATGTCCCACGGCGTCCCACGGTGTCCCACGGCGTCCCACGGTGTCCAACGTCCCACGGTGTCCAACGTCCCACGGCGTCCCACGGTGTCCAACGGCGTCCCACGGTGTCCAACGGCGTCCTACGGTGTCCAACGGCGTCCCACGTTGCAGTCCAGTTTAGATTATCCAAAATTCTCTTCGTGTCTTTTCGTAATCCAAACTGGACTGTATTAGCGTGGTTCTTATCTTGGTATCGAATTATTCTACGATGTTTGTACTTATCGATGTAGTGGTTTTCCAAAAGTTAATCAACTGATGAATCTGCGAAAACGATTACATGCATCAGTACAAGCATTGCACAATAATTCGCAACCGTACTGGCAACATTCGGTATCAATGATACATTTGTCTAACTTGGAACGAAAGAATGGAAATGAAACTATTGACACTGCATATACAATTTAGGATCTTGCAGAAGAGACATACGACTCGTTGTACTAAACTTATGAAAATATCGAAAAGTTATATACTCCAACGTTACCGCAATATGCTTCTTTTAAAAATGGGGAAACGGGAAGAAGCCTGAACAATCAGACAATGGAAGAAAAATCATTTCGGTATCTAGCATACATATTTAATATGCTATGAAATGTTCATGTATGTAATTGAAATCTACTTTCTGCTAGTTGATAAATTTGAAACAAACCTATTTACTTGATGTGGTATATGAAAGAAACAGGTATCTTTAAAACGAGAACATTTTATACATGAAAAATAAACTACTAATAATGGTTAATTATAGATCAAATTACTATTGATTAAATTTTAGCAAATATAGAGAATCATTTGTATCTTTTTAATCGAAACTAGGGTTACGTTGAAAAATAGAATTTTAAGTAATTGAATTTAATCTGAATTAAAAAAAAAATTCAATATGAAATTCGAATATTTATAAAATTCTATATTACTGTTAAAAGATTGAAAATATCGCGGTCGAAAAAATGTTAAAAGTCATGGTTCTAAGAACGAACAATCACCAGCGCTGATTCCAATTGCAATGAATTAAATTTTAAAAAATATTTTAAGCCTTCATAGCAACATTAAGATATTTCATTATAATACTTTGTTGTGCATGAAATCGCTCACAGTTTCATATATGTAAATCTATATATAATATACATTCGTAATAAAGTTTTGTATTTTAGCAGTTATGGTAACGTTAACGCTGACCAAGAAACATGTCTTATAGCAGTATTTTCAGTAATAAACGTGGTAAGAGGGGGCGCTGAAAAGGAAACAAAGCAGTAGCCAGAAGGGCTACTAAAATTCAATCGTATTCCACTCTATATAAACCCGATCAACACGCCGAGAGTGGAACTGAATATTCTTGTTTCGCAACACTAATTTACTACTAATATTTATGAAGCAGAAAATTTTCAAAATCAAACCGCGATGAGTGCTTCGTTATATCTGCAATATCGATAATCTACCATTAAAAAAAAAAAATTAAGCCTGAAAATTCCCGATATTTGATACGCAACACTAATAAGTATAAATCTACGCACTCGTATTTTAGCAATACGCAACACTAATAGCGAGAGATCGAAGTGCAACCATTTAAGAGGTTGCTGATGAACGATCACACTTGCACAGCTCTTGCAGCTGAACGTGTGATCCAGGAACAGTGTCCGACAATTGCAGTCGGGGGGTTAGGGCAGTTTGTGAACGCAACACTACTTAACAAAACGCGATCATTTATTATCGCAACGCTAAAAGGAAAAATAAGCAGAACTCGCGATGGAACAATATCGCAACGCTAACTCTTATAGTGAATTTAATAAAAATTACTATTTACTATATAAAAAAGCTACTTTAAATATTCTGGTATTGCTACTTGCAATACTATAAAATTAATTAAAAATTAACATATTTATAATCTAATTTTAAACAATAGAAAACAAGATAAATTCTGATACGTATAGTTCTATAAGAAATTATAAAAATTCATAATAAAAATGGCAAAAGACAATCGCGATATCGTAATTCGCAACTTTAAAGCAAACGCGATTATCATTTTATCGCAATTCTAATTCAAACCGTAACCATTCTCTCGCGACACTAATAGAAAGCCGCGATGTTATTTCGCAACTCTAATTCAACCCGTAATTAATCTGTCGCGACACTAATAAGAAAAATCGCGAGTGGAGGGCCGATATATCGCAGTGCAACCATTTAGAAGGTTGCCGACGAACGATCACACATGTACAGTTCTTGTAGCTGTACGTGTGATCCAGGAACAGTGTCCGATAAATGCAGTCGGAGGGTTTGGGCATTTTGTAAACGCAACTCTACTTAACAAAACGCGATCATTCATTATCGCAACGCTAATTTTTACAGTGAATTCAATGAAAATTACTATTTACTATATGAAAAAGCTACTTCAAATATTCTGGTATTGCTACTTGCAATACTAATAAATTAATTGAAAACTAACATTTTTATAATGTAATTTCAAACAATAGAAAACAAGATAAATTCTGATACGTATAGTTCTATAAGAAATTATAAAAATTCATAATAAAAATTGCAAAAGACAATCGCGATATCGTAATTCGCAACTCTAAAGCAAACGCGATTATCATTTTATCGCAACTCTAATTCAAACCGTAATCATTTTCTCGCCACACTAATTAAAAGCCGCGATGTTATTTCGCAACTCTAATACAACCCGTAATTAATTTATCGCGACACTAATAAGAAAAATCGCGATTTGCCCAATGGGACGATGGACCGATATATACATCGGCCAAAAAGCAAACTACTACTACTTCTACTACTACAAATACTAAAATCGAGCATAGTGACAAAGTAGTAACAATAATGACTTCCCATGCTCTGGATGACCCAGAGGATGGGGAGCCATTAGTAGTTGCCCTCTTGAGTGGCAGTTTGCCGGGCCTCTTCGGCTTATAGCCTCTTCTTTCTTCGGGCGCAATGCCCGCTGAAACTTAAATCTAAGCTCGAGACTTCTAAATCGCAAACAAAAAAAAAACTTACCAAGGAAAAATAAAAATATAAACCGCGGAAGCTGATTGAAGTGCACATGGACTGACCAACGATCGCAGCAGTGATCGTTGCTCACTCGCATGTGCGTGCTCGAGCAATAAACGTTCGTTTCGACCCATTCGCGACCGCGACCGCGAAATTCGAAAAATCGATAGGCAAAACCAGAGACGAGTGCATGCTCTACTCGTGCCAGTTTCACCGTCGATTTTTCAAATCAGATTTCCAGAAACAGGTTGGTCACGCGAAAACGCGCCTACCCGACCAGAGACTGTGCCAACCTGCCCGGCCCTACCTACTTATAATTAACAGACACACCAGAAAGTATGCTACCTATCCTACCTAGCGCTATATTTAAAAAATAGCAAAACAGGCACACCAACACACTCGCTCCACGGTTCTCACACAAACGCTCGGGCGCAAAGGTCCTACACTAGAGAGGACGTCCCGGGACGCCTCCGACACCCGAGCTTAACACACACCATGCACACTCTAAGGTACGTACCGTTTTCCTGAAATCGACTGACGAAGGCTAGTGACCATTGCGTAAAACATGATAAAACACATCTGAAGAAATGATATCGTTAAAATAAATGTAAGTAAACTTGGAATTGTAATTGTAATTTACGGCAATATTTAAAGCGTGGTTACACTTAATCGCGTGGGCGATATTATCATAAATTGTGATTGTATCGAGACGTAAATTGAATCGATATATGTCTCGACATTTTTAATATTTGATGTTTTAACGAATGAAAAAAAGCGACGCAGCTCCACGGCCTAACAACACACACACATAACGTGGAAAATACGTCGTGCACGGTACACTAACACATCGTCAGTCGCTGACAAATTATTACATTACTTAATTCTAGATCATCGTGCCCAGTGTCTTTCTCCCATTCAAGTAGCACCTGGGCACGTGAATGAGATCCTGACAATGGGCACGGAAAGGGTTAAACCTGAAAATCCTGATCTAAAAGAAATGATTAGTTTGTATAATTTTTATTTAACGGACTAACGTTCTTTGATTTTATATTTTACTACTTCGTTTCTGATTAAATCTACTTTATTAATTTAATAGTAACTAAGTAACTCTACTTTATTAATTTAATAAATCAGAACAAAACTTTAATATTGCAAAAAAGGTAGCGTTAATTGAAAAAGACTGAGACTCGATCAAATGGAATAATTGAGTCTAAATATATTACTAAGAAAGAAATATTCTCAGGCGATCTCTTTATCAAAGCACATACTCGAAAGTGCAGAAGCAGTGTTCAAAATTATTGCTTTGATTCAAAAATCTGCCTGCCGCGAAGTGTCTTCTTGCACGTAAAATTTCACACATTCTTGTACGGGAAAAAATGAATTTTGACTCATATTTTAAATTCTAACCGAAATGAAATAAACGAACGTGACTTGATATTGTCACGATTAATTTATTGCTTAAAATCAAGTATGTTAAACAGGTATATTCGTGTACATATTTGCCATTTGCAAATATTTATACGGAATGTTAACATGCATATTTATAAATAACACGAATATATTCTCAAGTGTATGTATTTAAACTAATTATTATAATCGCGCTGTGCAAGAAGACCTATCCTAAACTAATAAATTTAAAAAAAGAATGTTACTACTCACGGGTATAAAATATACCCGCGGTCACTATGCTCGCAAAAAATTCTACGTAATACAACCGGTCACCCGTGCCGATTCGGACCTTTCATCCTACGACATGATTGAGTGACCGGAGGAACAAAAATGCATGCGACTCACCGTTCGATGCGGAGAAACAGAGGACGTACCATGGATGCTGCGCCACCCCAGCGAATATCATCAGGGAGACTAACATCAGGCAGGAACCGTGTAAAGTCCAGTGGTGGAAATGGTGGTTGTTTAAGGGCGGGGGAGGGGGGGGTGTTTGAGGAAGAAGCGAAACGTCGTTTCGACAATTTTCTTCTTTTTCCTATCGAACGTTTATTTAGAAAATACTGCTATTTTTTTACGCTTAAAGATTATTATTAAGAAATTGGAACAAGTTTGAAAAATATTATTTAGTTGAAAATTGTGAGATATTTTTCGATAGCAAACAAATGCTCATGAATAACGTGAATGCAATGCAATCGTTTGCAAGAATAATATTGTTCGCAATTAGAATATATACTGTGAATTTTCGTTATTAGAATACGAAATATACATTCCAAAAATACACTACAGTCGCGTGTTTTAAATAATGGAAAATATTTGCAAGAATTCAAAAGTTCGCCACTAAATATATTTAAAGAATACTGTGCAAACGCGCGCGAAACCTTGTTTCGAGGTATTTGAATCTACCTGTTACTAATTTGCAAGTTTATGACGTTATAACTCACTTTGAAACAATAAGATAATTCGTTAAAAATTGGTTTGAAATAAGAGAATGATTTCATACATCGGGATCTTTCAGAAGAATCAATGGACTCACGCGACGCACTCCTGTGCACAAAATAACCGCAAGATTCAGTGGAAAAAAAGAATAGATTTTTATATCTCGTTCCAAGTCAGATAAGTATCATTGTACAGAATGGGCTCAGAATGGATTCGACATAGCCAAGACATATCCCACGGTGTCCCACGGTGTCCCACGGTGTCCCACGGTGTCCCACGGTGTCCAACGGTGTCCAACGGTGTCCAACGGTGTCCAACGGTGTCCAACGGTGTCCAACGGTGTCCAACGGTGTCCAACGGTGTCCAACGGTGTCCAACGGTGTCCAACGGTGTCCAACGGTGTCCAACGGTGTCCCACGGTGTCCAACGTTGTCCCACGGTGTCCAACGTTGTCCCACGGCGTCCCACGTTGCAGTCCAGTGTAGATCATCCAAAATTCTTTTCGCGGCATTTGGTGACCCACACTGGACCGACGATGTCCCACGTTACAGTCCAGTGTAGATCATCCAAAATTCTTTTCGCGGCATTTGGTGACCCACACTGGACCGACGACGTCCCACGGTGTCCAACGATGTCCCACGATGCACTCCAGTCTGGATCATCCAAAATTCTGTTGGAGGCTTTTGGAGACCCAAACTGGACCGACGGTATCCCACGGTGTCCCACGTTGCAGTCCAGTGTAGATCATCCAAAATTCTTTTCGCGGCATTTGGTGACCCACACTGGACCGACGACGTCCCACGGTGTCCAACGATGTCCCACGGTGCAGTCCAGTCTAGATCATCCAAAATTCTCTTAGAGGCTTTTGGTGATCCAAACTGGACTGTTGCGTAGTTCTTAGCTTGGCATCGTTTTCCAAAGATTAATCAACTGATTAATTTTTGGAAAAGGATGCCAATTACCAGGTCTCACCACGAGGAGGTGACTACGCACGAGACCCGCCCATGGGTATTTGTAGCACTACACATCGATCTCGACATTCAACCTGTTGGCAGAATGTCGAGTTTTGACTCTACTTAACCATGGGCCTGCGTATGGAAATAGTTGTTTCGTAGCCTAACTGCGAAACACATATCCCCGACGCAGCGCTTACATGAATCTTTACAAACGTAGAACAAAGCCTACGTAACGCAACATCCATCTCCCACACAACGATTACATCGATCAGTACAAATATCGTACAATAATTCGCATCCCTACTGGCATCATTCGGTATCAAACACACATTTATCCAACTTGGAATGAAAGGAAGAAAATGTAGCTACTGACACTGTATATACCATTTCGTGTCTCGCAGAAGGGGCATACGAGTCGCTGTACTAAACTAGTTATCGTTCTATTTTTGCGACACAGTACGATATTGAAGATACTGAAAAGTTATAAACTCTAACGTGATCTAAATAAGTATCCCTTAAAAATGGGTAAACAAGAAAATGCCCGATGAATCAGATGATAAAGGAAAAAATCGCGGCGCGCCCGAAACGAACGAGATCGCGATCTCTCGAAAGAACTAACAAACCTACACGACGTACCCCCGTACACGAGATAACCCCGAGGTTCAGCGGAAAGCCCAAGAATTGACCGTAACTCGATTCCTGTTTCGCCGTTCGAAACTTACACGAGTCGCGGACGATGGCGCCGACCGATGATGCTAGTGATCCACGGGTGATTCAGCCGTGGATCCAGCACATAGGCCAGCAACTTAACACACTCCAACTGAACATGTGGAACCCGGGGATGGACCGCTGATCAGGATTACGAAGGCAAGAGGCCTCAACTGAACAGTGGGGTCCACTCACGGGGAGGGACCGCTGAACAGGATTACGAAGGCATTGACCTCAACTGAACAGTGGGGTCCAGTCCCGCGGGCCCGAACAGAATTACGGAGGACGTGAAATTGCAGGTCCCTGACCGAGTACCAAAGTACCAATCGGACAGGACTGCAGATCCACGACTGAATCCCCAACAGATTCGCCAGCATCACCGGCGCGACGACAACTCCCGCGATACGATGCGAACGTCGAGCAGTCGTCGAGCAGTCACCCAGACAGAGGTTTCCTTGGGGCGACTTACGAATCCAAGGAGTTGTCCAGTGCACGTTGACCCGCACGTACGCGGAATACGCGCGAGCGAGTACGTCACGCTACGGTTTGAAAGAACTGAGTGATCGCGAACCGATAAATCGCGAGTGCAATAAGTACTGTGAGGTAAGCGAGTGAAGGGTGACGAGATTTTTCTTTTTTTCGTTCTATGGTGGATAAATGTCGCTGTACAGATGAGCTCACAATGCACTTGACATATGTATCTACCTTACGTTCTATGGTGGATAAATGTCGCTGTACAGAATGAGCTCACAATGCACTTGACATATGTATCTACCTTACGATTAATTAAGACAAAAACGTACGCATCCCACGATGTCCCACGTTGTCCCACGGCGTCCCACGGCGTCCCACGGCGTCCCACGGCGTCCAATGTTCTCCAACGGTGTCCAACGGTGTCCAACGGTGTCCATCGGCGTCCAACGTTGTCCAACGGTGTCCAACGGTGTCCAACGGTGTCCAACGTCCAACGTTGTCCAACGGTGTCCAACGGTGTCCAACGGTGTCCATCGATGTCCAACGGTGTCCAGCGGTGTCCAACGATGTCCAACGTGTCCAACGGCGTCCAACGGTGTCCAACGATGTCCATCGATGTCCCACGGCGTCCAACGGTGTCCAACGATGTCCCACGGCGTCCAACGATGTCCCACGGCGTCCAACGATGTCCCACGGCGTCCCACGGTGTCCAACGGCGTCCCACGGTGTCCAACGGCGTCCCACGGTGTCCAACGGCGTCCCACGGTGTCCAACGGCGTCCCACGGTGTCCAACGGCGTCCTACGGTGTCCAACGGCGTCCCACGTTGCAGTCCAGTTTAGATTATCCAAAATTCTCTTCGTGTCTTTTCGTAATCCAAACTGGACTGTATTAGCGTGGTTCTTATCTTGGTATCGAATTATTGTACAATGTTTGTACTTATCGATGTAGTGGTTTTCCAAAAGTTAATCAACTGATGAATCTGCGAAAACGATTACATGCATCAGTACAAGCATTGCACAATAATTCGCAACCGTACTGGCAACATTCAGTATCAATGATACATTTGTCTAACTTGGAACGAAAGAATGGAAATGAAACTATTGACACTGCATATACAATTTAGGATCTTGCAGAAGAGACATACGACTCGTTGTACTAAACTTATGAAAATATCGAAAAGTTATATACTCCAACGTTACCGCAATATGCTTCTTTTAAAAATGGGGAAACGGGAAGAAGCCTGAACAATCAGACAATGGAAGAAAAATCATTTCGGTATCTAG
Source organism: Bombus bifarius (assembly GCF_011952205.1). Taxonomy (NCBI): domain Eukaryota; kingdom Metazoa; phylum Arthropoda; class Insecta; order Hymenoptera; family Apidae; genus Bombus; species Bombus bifarius. The sequence continues at coordinate 6,143 of NW_022884907.1, read as the reverse complement.
CATACATATTTAATATGCTATGAAATGTTCATGTATGTAATTGAAATCTACTTTCTGCTAGTTGATAAATTTGAAACAAACTCATTTACTTGATGTGGTATATGAAAGAAACAGGTATCTTTAAAACGAGAACATTTTATACATGAAAAATAAACTACTAATAATGGTTAATTATAGATCAAATTACTATTGATTAAATTTTAGCAAATATAGAGAATCATTTGTATCTTTTTAATCGAAACTAGGGTTACGTTGAAAAATAGAATTTTAAGTAATTGAATTTAATCTGAATTAAAAAAAAAAATTCAATATGAAATTCGAATATTTATAAAATTCTATATTACTGTTAAAAGATTGAAAATATCGCGGTCGAAAAAATGTTAAAAGTCATGGTTCTAAGAACGAACAATCACCAGCGCTGATTCCAATTGCAATGAATTAAATTTTAAAAAATATTTTAAGCCTTCATAGCAACATTAAGATATTTCATTATAATACTTTGTTGTGCATGAAATCGCTCACAGTTTCATATATGTAAATCTATATATAATATACATTCGTAATAAAGTTTTGTATTTTAGCAGTTATGGTAACGTTAACGCTGACCAAGAAACATGTCTTATAGCAGTATTTTCAGTAATAAACGTGGTAAGAGGGGGCGCTGAAAAGGAAACAAAGCAGTAGCCAGAAGGGCTACTAAAATTCAATCGTATTCCACTCTATATAAACCCGATCAACACGCCGAGAGTGGAACTGAATATTCTTGTTTCGCAACACTAATTTACTACTAATATTTATGAAGCAGAAAATTTTCAAAATCAAACCGCGATGAGTGCTTCGTTATATCTGCAATATCGATAATCTACCATTAAAAAAAAAATTAAGCCTGAAAATTCCCGATATTTGATACGCAACACTAATAAGTATAAATCTACGCACTCGTATTTTAGCAATACGCAACACTAATAGCGAGAGATCGAAGTGCAACCATTTAAGAGGTTGCTGATGAACGATCACACTTGCACAGCTCTTGCAGCTGAACGTGTGATCCAGGAACAGTGTCCGACAATTGCAGTCGGGGGGTTAGGGCAGTTTGTGAACGCAACACTACTTAACAAAACGCGATCATTTATTATCGCAACGCTAAAAGGAAAAATAAGCAGAACTCGCGATGGAACAATATCGCAACGCTAACTCTTATAGTGAATTTAATAAAAATTACTATTTACTATATAAAAAAGCTACTTTAAATATTCTGGTATTGCTACTTGCAATACTATAAAATTAATTAAAAATTAACATATTTATAATCTAATTTTAAACAATAGAAAACAAGATAAATTCTGATACGTATAGTTCTATAAGAAATTATAAAAATTCATAATAAAAATGGCAAAAGACAATCGCGATATCGTAATTCGCAACTTTAAAGCAAACGCGATTATCATTTTATCGCAATTCTAATTCAAACCGTAACCATTCTCTCGCGACACTAATAGAAAGCCGCGATGTTATTTCGCAACTCTAATTCAACCCGTAATTAATCTGTCGCGACACTAATAAGAAAAATCGCGAGTGGAGGACCGATATATCGCAGTGCAACCATTTAGGAGGTTGCCGACGAACGATCACACATGTACAGTTCTTGTAGCTGTACGTGTGATCCAGGAACAGTGTCCGATAAATGCAGTCGGAGGGTTTGGGCATTTTGTAAACGCAACTCTACTTAACAAAACGCGATCATTCATTATCGCAACGCTAATTTTTACAGTGAATTCAATGAAAATTACTATTTACTATATGAAAAAGCTACTTCAAATATTCTGGTATTGCTACTTGCAATACTAATAAATTAATTGAAAACTAACATTTTTATAATGTAATTTCAAACAATAGAAAACAAGATAAATTCTGATACGTATAGTTCTATAAGAAATTATAAAAATTCATAATAAAAATTGCAAAAGACAATCGCGATATCGTAATTCGCAACTCTAAAGCAAACGCGATTATCATTTTATCGCAACTCTAATTCAAACCGTAATCATTTTCTCGCCACACTAATTAAAAGCCGCGATGTTATTTCGCAACTCTAATACAACCCGTAATTAATTTATCGCGACACTAATAAGAAAAATCGCGATTTGCCCAATGGGACGATGGACCGATATATACATCGGCCAAAAAGCAAACTACTACTACTTCTACTACTACAAATACTAAAATCGAGCATAGTGACAAAGTAGTAACAATAATGACTTCCCATGCTCTGGATGACCCAGAGGATGGGCAGCCATTAGTAGTTGCCCTCTTGAGTGGCAGTTTGCCGGGCCTCTTCGGCTTATAGCCTCTTCTTTCTTCGGGCGCAATGCCCGCTGAAACTTACATCTAAGCTCGAGACTTCTAAATCGCAAACAAAAAAAAACTTGAAAATAAAAATATAAACCGCGGAAGCTGATTGAAGTGCACATGGACTGACCAACGATCGCAGCAGTGATCGTTGCTCACTCGCATGTGCGTGCTCGAGCAATAAACGTTCGTTTCGACCCATTCGCGACCGCGACCGCGAAATTCGAAAAATCGATAGGCAAAACCAGAGACGAGTGCATGCTCTACTCGTGCCAGTTTCACCGTCGATTTTTCAAATCAGATTTCCAGAAACAGGTTGGTCACGCGAAAACGCGCCTACCCGACCAGAGACTGTGCCAACCTGCCCGGCCCTACCTACTTATAATTAACAGACACACCAGAAAGTATACTACCTATCCTACCTAGCGCTATATTTAAAAAATAGCAAAACAGGCACACCAACACACTCGCTCCACGGTTCTCACACAAACGCTCGGGCGCAAAGGTCCTACACTAGAGAGGACGTCCCGGGACGCCTCCGACACCCGAGCTTAACACACACCATGCACACTCTAAGGTACGTACCGTTTTCCTGAAATCGACTGACGAAGGCTAGTGACCATTGCGTAAAACATGATAAAACACATCTGAAGAAATGATATCGTTAAAATAAATGTAAGTAAACTTGGAATTGTAATTGTAATTTACGGCAATATTTAAAGCGTGGTTACACTTAATCGCGTGGGCGATATTATCATAAATTGTGATTGTATCGAGACGTAAATTGAATCGATATATGTCTCGACATTTTTAATATTTGATGTTTTAACGAATGAAAAAAAGCGACGCAGCTCCACGGCCTAACAACACACACACATAACGTGGAAAATACGTCGTGCACGGTACACTAACACATCGTCAGTCGCTGACAAATTATTACATTACTTAATTCTAGATCATCGTGCCCAGTGTCTTTCTCCCATTCAAGTAGCACCTGGGCACGTGAATGAGATCCTGACAATGGGCACGGAAAGGGTTAAACCTGAAAATCCTGATCTAAAAGAAATGATTAGTTTGTATAATTTTTATTTAACGGACTAACGTTCTTTGATTTTATATTTTACTACTTCGTTTCTGATTAAATCTACTTTATTAATTTAATAGTAACTAAGTAACTCTACTTTATTAATTTAATAAATCAGAACAAAACTTTAATATTGCAAAAAAGGTAGCGTTAATTGAAAAAGACTGAGACTCGATCAAATGGAATAATTGAGTCTAAATATATTACTAAGAAAGAAATATTCTCAGGCGATCTCTTTATCAAAGCACATACTCGAAAGTGCAGAAGCAGTGTTCAAAATTATTGCTTTGATTCAAAAATCTGCCTGCCGCGAAGTGTCTTCTTGCACGTAAAATTTCACACATTCTTGTACGGGAAAAAATGAATTTTGACTCATATTTTAAATTCTAACCGAAATGAAATAAACGAAAGTGACTTGATATTGTCACGATTAATTTATTGCTTAAAATCAAGTATGTTAAACAGGTATATTCGTGTACATATTTGCCATTTGCAAATATTTATACGGAATGTTAACATGCATATTTATAAATAACACGAATATATTCTCAAGTGTATGTATTTAAACTAATTATTATAATCGCGCTGTGCAAGAAGACCTATCCTAAACTAATAAATTTAAAAAAAGAATGTTACTACTCACGGGTATAAAATATACCCGCGGTCACTATGCTCGCAAAAAATTCTACGTAATACAACCGGTCACCCGTGCCGATTCGGACCTTTCATCCTACGACATGATTGAGTGACCGGAGGAACAAAAATGCATGCGACTCACCGTTCGATGCGGAGAAACAGAGGACGTACCATGGATGCTGCGCCACCCCAGCGAATATCATCAGGGAGACTAACATCAGGCAGGAACCGTGTAAAGTCCAGTGGTGGAAATGGTGGTTGTTTAAGGGCGGGGGAGGGGGGGGTGTTTGAGGAAGAAGCGAAACGTCGTTTCGACAATTTTCTTCTTTTTCCTATCGAACGTTTATTTAGAAAATACTGCTATTTTTTTACGCTTAAAGATTATTATTAAGAAATTGGAACAAGTTTGAAAAATATTATTTAGTTGAAAATTGTGAGATATTTTTCGATAGCAAACAAATGCTCATGAATAACGTGAATGCAATGCAATCGTTTGCAAGAATAATATTGTTCGCAATTAGAATATATACTGTGAATTTTCGTTATTAGAATACGAAATATACATTCCAAAAATACACTACAGTCGCGTGTTTTAAATAATGGAAAATATTTGCAAGAATTCAAAAGTTCGCCACTAAATATATTTAAAGAATACTGTGCAAACGCGCGCGAAACCTTGTTTCGAGGTATTTGAATCTACCTGTTACTAATTTGCAAGTTTATGACGTTATAACTCACTTTGAAACAATAAGATAATTCGTTAAAAATTGGTTTGAAATAAGAGAATGATTTCATACATCGGGATCTTTCAGAAGAATCAATGGACTCACGCGACGCACTCCTGTGCACAAAATAACCGCAAGATTCAGTGGAAAAAAAGAATAGATTTTTATATCTCGTTCCAAGTCAGATAAGTATCATTGTACAGAATGGGCTCAGAATGGATTCGACATAGCCAAGACATATCCCACGGTGTCCCACGGTGTCCCACGGTGTCCCACGGTGTCCCACGGTGTCCCACGGTGTCCCACGGTGTCCCACGGTGTCCCACGGTGTCCAACGGTGTCCAACGGTGTCCAACGGTGTCCCACGGTGTCCAACGGTGTCCAACGGTGTCCAACGGTGTCCAACGGTGTCCAACGGTGTCCAACGGTGTCCCACGGTGTCCAACGTTGTCCCACGGCGTCCCACGTTGCAGTCCAGTGTAGATCATCCAAAATTCTTTTCGCGGCATTTGGTGACCCACACTGGACCGACGATGTCCCACGTTACAGTCCAGTGTAGATCATCCAAAATTCTTTTCGCGGCATTTGGTGACCCACACTGGACCGACGACGTCCCACGGTGTCCAACGATGTCCCACGATGCACTCCAGTCTGGATCATCCAAAATTCTGTTGGAGGCTTTTGGAGACCCAAACTGGACCGACGGTATCCCACGGTGTCCCACGTTGCAGTCCAGTGTAGATCATCCAAAATCCTTTTCGCGGCATTTGGTGACCCACACTGGACCGACGATGTCCCACGTTGCAGTCCAGTGTAGATCATCCAAAATTCTTTTCGCGGCATTTGGTGACCCACACTGGACCGACGATGTCCCACGTTGCAGTCCAGTGTAGATCATCCAAAATTCTTTTCGCGGCATTTGGTGACCCACACTGGACCGACGATGTCCCACGTTGCAGTCCAGTGTAGATCATCCAAAATTCTTTTCGCGGCATTTGGTGACCCACACCGGACCGACGATGTCCCACGTTGCAGTCCAGTGTAGATCATCCAAAATTCTTTTCGCGGCATTTGGTGACCCACACCGACGACGTCCCACGGTGTCCAACGATGTCCCACGGTGCAGTCCAGTCTAGATCATCCAAAATTCTCTTAGAGGCTTTTGGTGATCCAAACTGGACTGTTGCGTAGTTCTTGGCTTGGTATCGTTTTCCAAAGATTAATCAACTGATTAATTTTTGGAAAAGGATGCCAATTACCTACACATCGATCTCGACATTCAACCTGTTGGCAGAATGTCGAGTTTTGACTCTACTTAACCACGGGCCTGCGTATGGAAATAGTTGTTT
>NW_022884906.1:0-14901 GCF_011952205.1 Bombus bifarius | reverse complement strand
GTCCAACGTTGTCCATCGGCGTCCAACGTTGTCCAACGGTGTCCAACGGTGTCCAACGGTGTCCATCGGCGTCCAACGTTGTCCAACGGTGTCCAACGGTGTCCAACGGTGTCCATCGATGTCCAACGGTGTCCAGCGGTGTCCAACGATGTCCAACGATGTCCATCGATGTCCCACGGCGTCCAACGGTGTCCAACGATGTCCCACGGCGTCCAACGATGTCCCACGGCGTCCCACGATGTCCCACGGCGTCCAACGGTGTCCAACGATGTCCCACGGCGTCCAACGATGTCCCACGGCGTCCCACGGTGTCCAACGGCGTCCCACGGTGTCCAACGGCGTCCCACGGTGTCCAACGGCGTCCCACGGTGTCCAACGGCGTCCTACGGTGTCCAACGGCGTCCCACGTTGCAGTCCAGTTTAGATTATCCAAAATTCTCTTCGTGTCTTTTCGTAATCCAAACTGGACTGTATTAGCGTGGTTCTTATCTTGGTATCGAATTATTGTACAATGTTTGTACTTATCGATGTAGTGGTTTTCCAAAAGTTAATCAACTGATGAATCTGCGAAAACGATTACATCCATCAGTACAAGCATTGCACAATAATTCGCAACCGTACTGGCAACATTCGGTATCAATGATACATTTGTCTAACTTGGAACGAAAGAATGGAAATGAAACTATTGACACTGCATATACAATTTAGGATCTTGCAGAAGAGACATACGACTCGTTGTACTAAACTTATGAAAATATCGAAAAGTTATATACTCCAACGTTACCGCAATATGCTTCTTTTAAAAATGGGGAAACGGGAAGAAGCCTGAACAATCAGACAATGGAAGAAAAATCATTTCGGTATCTAGCATACATATTTAATATGCTATGAAATGTTCATGTATGTAATTGAAATCTACTTTCTGCTAGTTGATAAATTTGAAACAAACTCATTTACTTGATGTGGTATATGAAAGAAACAGGTATCTTTAAAACGAGAACATTTTATACATGAAAAATAAACTACTAATAATGGTTAATTATAGATCAAATTACTATTGATTAAATTTTAGCAAATATAGAGAATCATTTGTATCTTTTTAATCGAAACTAGGGTTACGTTGAAAAATAGAATTTTAAGTAATTGAATTTAATCTGAATTAAAAAAAAAAATTCAATATGAAATTCGAATATTTATAAAATTCTATATTACTGTTAAAAGATTGAAAATATCGCGGTCGAAAAAATGTTAAAAGTCATGGTTCTAAGAACGAACAATCACCAGCGCTGATTCCAATTGCAATGAATTAAATTTTAAAAAATATTTTAAGCCTTCATAGCAACATTAAGATATTTCATTATAATACTTTGTTGTGCATGAAATCGCTCACAGTTTCATATATGTAAATCTATATATAATATACATTCGTAATAAAGTTTTGTATTTTAGCAGTTATGGTAACGTTAACGCTGACCAAGAAACATGTCTTATAGCAGTATTTTCAGTAATAAACGTGGTAAGAGGGGGCGCTGAAAAGGAAACAAAGCAGTAGCCAGAAGGGCTACTAAAATTCAATCGTATTCCACTCTATATAAACCCGATCAACACGCCGAGAGTGGAACTGAATATTCTTGTTTCGCAACACTAATTTACTACTAATATTTATGAAGCAGAAAATTTTCAAAATCAAACCGCGATGAGTGCTTCGTTATATCTGCAATATCGATAATCTACCATTAAAAAAAAAATTAAGCCTGAAAATTCCCGATATTTGATACGCAACACTAATAAGTATAAATCTACGCACTCGTATTTTAGCAATACGCAACACTAATAGCGAGAGATCGAAGTGCAACCATTTAAGAGGTTGCTGATGAACGATCACACTTGCACAGCTCTTGCAGCTGAACGTGTGATCCAGGAACAGTGTCCGACAATTGCAGTCGGGGGGTTAGGGCAGTTTGTGAACGCAACACTACTTAACAAAACGCGATCATTTATTATCGCAACGCTAAAAGGAAAAATAAGCAGAACTCGCGATGGAACAATATCGCAACGCTAACTCTTATAGTGAATTTAATAAAAATTACTATTTACTATATAAAAAAGCTACTTTAAATATTCTGGTATTGCTACTTGCAATACTATAAAATTAATTAAAAATTAACATATTTATAATCTAATTTTAAACAATAGAAAACAAGATAAATTCTGATACGTATAGTTCTATAAGAAATTATAAAAATTCATAATAAAAATGGCAAAAGACAATCGCGATATCGTAATTCGCAACTTTAAAGCAAACGCGATTATCATTTTATCGCAATTCTAATTCAAACCGTAACCATTCTCTCGCGACACTAATAGAAAGCCGCGATGTTATTTCGCAACTCTAATTCAACCCGTAATTAATCTGTCGCGACACTAATAAGAAAAATCGCGAGTGGAGGACCGATATATCGCAGTGCAACCATTTAGGAGGTTGCCGACGAACGATCACACATGTACAGTTCTTGTAGCTGTACGTGTGATCCAGGAACAGTGTCCGATAAATGCAGTCGGAGGGTTTGGGCATTTTGTAAACGCAACTCTACTTAACAAAACGCGATCATTCATTATCGCAACGCTAATTTTTACAGTGAATTCAATGAAAATTACTATTTACTATATGAAAAAGCTACTTCAAATATTCTGGTATTGCTACTTGCAATACTAATAAATTAATTGAAAACTAACATTTTTATAATGTAATTTCAAACAATAGAAAACAAGATAAATTCTGATACGTATAGTTCTATAAGAAATTATAAAAATTCATAATAAAAATTGCAAAAGACAATCGCGATATCGTAATTCGCAACTCTAAAGCAAACGCGATTATCATTTTATCGCAACTCTAATTCAAACCGTAATCATTTTCTCGCCACACTAATTAAAAGCCGCGATGTTATTTCGCAACTCTAATACAACCCGTAATTAATTTATCGCGACACTAATAAGAAAAATCGCGATTTGCCCAATGGGACGATGGACCGATATATACATCGGCCAAAAAGCAAACTACTACTACTTCTACTACTACAAATACTAAAATCGAGCATAGTGACAAAGTAGTAACAATAATGACTTCCCATGCTCTGGATGACCCAGAGGATGGGCAGCCATTAGTAGTTGCCCTCTTGAGTGGCAGTTTGCCGGGCCTCTTCGGCTTATAGCCTCTTCTTTCTTCGGGCGCAATGCCCGCTGAAACTTAAATCTAAGCTCGAGACTTCTAAATCGCAAACAAAAAAAAAACTTACCAAGGAAAAATAAAAATATAAACCGCGGAAGCTGATTGAAGTGCACATGGACTGACCAACGATCGCAGCAGTGATCGTTGCTCACTCGCATGTGCGTGCTCGAGCAATAAACGTTCGTTTCGACCCATTCGCGACCGCGACCGCGAAATTCGAAAAATCGATAGGCAAAACCAGAGACGAGTGCATGCTCTACTCGTGCCAGTTTCACCGTCGATTTTTCAAATCAGATTTCCAGAAACAGGTTGGTCACGCGAAAACGCGCCTACCCGACCAGAGACTGTGCCAACCTGCCCGGCCCTACCTACTTATAATTAACAGACACACCAGAAAGTATACTACCTATCCTACCTAGCGCTATATTTAAAAAATAGCAAAACAGGCACACCAACACACTCGCTCCACGGTTCTCACACAAACGCTCGGGCGCAAAGGTCCTACACTAGAGAGGACGTCCCGGGACGCCTCCGACACCCGAGCTTAACACACACCATGCACACTCTAAGGTACGTACCGTTTTCCTGAAATCGACTGACGAAGGCTAGTGACCATTGCGTAAAACATGATAAAACACATCTGAAGAAATGATATCGTTAAAATAAATGTAAGTAAACTTGGAATTGTAATTGTAATTTACGGCAATATTTAAAGCGTGGTTACACTTAATCGCGTGGGCGATATTATCATAAATTGTGATTGTATCGAGACGTAAATTGAATCGATATATGTCTCGACATTTTTAATATTTGATGTTTTAACGAATGAAAAAAAGCGACGCAGCTCCACGGCCTAACAACACACACACATAACGTGGAAAATACGTCGTGCACGGTACACTAACACATCGTCAGTCGCTGACAAATTATTACATTACTTAATTCTAGATCATCGTGCCCAGTGTCTTTCTCCCATTCAAGTAGCACCTGGGCACGTGAATGAGATCCTGACAATGGGCACGGAAAGGGTTAAACCTGAAAATCCTGATCTAAAAGAAATGATTAGTTTGTATAATTTTTATTTAACGGACTAACGTTCTTTGATTTTATATTTTACTACTTCGTTTCTGATTAAATCTACTTTATTAATTTAATAGTAACTAAGTAACTCTACTTTATTAATTTAATAAATCAGAACAAAACTTTAATATTGCAAAAAAGGTAGCGTTAATTGAAAAAGACTGAGACTCGATCAAATGGAATAATTGAGTCTAAATATATTACTAAGAAAGAAATATTCTCAGGCGATCTCTTTATCAAAGCACATACTCGAAAGTGCAGAAGCAGTGTTCAAAATTATTGCTTTGATTCAAAAATCTGCCTGCCGCGAAGTGTCTTCTTGCACGTAAAATTTCACACATTCTTGTACGGGAAAAAATGAATTTTGACTCATATTTTAAATTCTAACCGAAATGAAATAAACGAACGTGACTTGATATTGTCACGATTAATTTATTGCTTAAAATCAAGTATGTTAAACAGGTATATTCGTGTACATATTTGCCATTTGCAAATATTTATACGGAATGTTAACATGCATATTTATAAATAACACGAATATATTCTCAAGTGTATGTATTTAAACTAATTATTATAATCGCGCTGTGCAAGAAGACCTATCCTAAACTAATAAATTTAAAAAAAGAATGTTACTACTCACGGGTATAAAATATACCCGCGGTCACTATGCTCGCAAAAAATTCTACGTAATACAACCGGTCACCCGTGCCGATTCGGACCTTTCATCCTACGACATGATTGAGTGACCGGAGGAACAAAAATGCATGCGACTCACCGTTCGATGCGGAGAAACAGAGGACGTACCATGGATGCTGCGCCACCCCAGCGAATATCATCAGGGAGACTAACATCAGGCAGGAACCGTGTAAAGTCCAGTGGTGGAAATGGTGGTTGTTTAAGGGCGGGGGAGGGGGGGGTGTTTGAGGAAGAAGCGAAACGTCGTTTCGACAATTTTCTTCTTTTTCCTATCGAACGTTTATTTAGAAAATACTGCTATTTTTTTACGCTTAAAGATTATTATTAAGAAATTGGAACAAGTTTGAAAAATATTATTTAGTTGAAAATTGTGAGATATTTTTCGATAGCAAACAAATGCTCATGAATAACGTGAATGCAATGCAATCGTTTGCAAGAATAATATTGTTCGCAATTAGAATATATACTGTGAATTTTCGTTATTAGAATACGAAATATACATTCCAAAAATACACTACAGTCGCGTGTTTTAAATAATGGAAAATATTTGCAAGAATTCAAAAGTTCGCCACTAAATATATTTAAAGAATACTGTGCAAACGCGCGCGAAACCTTGTTTCGAGGTATTTGAATCTACCTGTTACTAATTTGCAAGTTTATGACGTTATAACTCACTTTGAAACAATAAGATAATTCGTTAAAAATTGGTTTGAAATAAGAGAATGATTTCATACATCGGGATCTTTCAGAAGAATCAATGGACTCACGCGACGCACTCCTGTGCACAAAATAACCGCAAGATTCAGTGGAAAAAAAGAATAGATTTTTATATCTCGTTCCAAGTCAGATAAGTATCATTGTACAGAATGGGCTCAGAATGGATTCGACATAGCCAAGTCCCACGGTGTCCCACGGTGTCCCATCCCACGGTGTCCCACGGTGTCCAACGGTGTCCAACGGTGTCCCACGGTGTCCAACGGTGTCCAACGGTGTCCAACGGTGTCCAACGGTGTCCAACGGTGTCCAACGGTGTCCCACGGTGTCCAACGTTGTCCCACGGCGTCCCACGTTGCAGTCCAGTGTAGATCATCCAAAATTCTTTTCGCGGCATTTGGTGACCCACACTGGACCGACGATGTCCCACGTTGCAGTCCAGTGTAGATCATCCAAAATTCTTTTCGCGGCATTTGGTGACCCACACTGGACCGACGACGTCCCACGGTGTCCAACGATGTCCCACGATGCACTCCAGTCTGGATCATCCAAAATTCTGTTGGAGGCTTTTGGAGACCCAAACTGGACCGACGGTATCCCACGGTGTCCCACGTTGCAGTCCAGTGTAGATCATCCAAAATTCTTTTCGCGGCATTTGGTGACCCACACTGGACCGACGATGTCCCACGTTGCAGTCCAGTGTAGATCATCCAAAATTCTTTTCGCGGCATTTGGTGACCCACACTGGACCGACGATGTCCCACGTTGCAGTCCAGTGTAGATCATCCAAAATTCTTTTCGCGGCATTTGGTGACCCACACTGGACCGACGATGTCCCACGTTGCAGTCCAGTGTAGATCATCCAAAATTCTTTTCGCGGCATTTGGTGACCCACACTGGACCGACGATGTCCCACGTTGCAGTCCAGTGTAGATCATCCAAAATTCTTTTCGCGGCATTTGGTGACCCACACTGAACCGACGACGTCCCACGGTGTCCAACGATGTCCCACGGTGCAGTCCAGTCTAGATCATCCAAAATTCTCTTAGAGGCTTTTGGTGATCCAAACTGGACTGTTGCGTAGTTCTTAGCTTGGCATCGTTTTCCAAAGATTAATCAACTGATTAATTTTTGGAAAAGGATGCCAATTACCAGGTCTCACCACGAGGAGGTGACTACGCACGAGACCCGCCCATGGGTATTTGTAGCACTACACATCGATCTCGACATTCAACCTGTTGGCAGAATGTCGAGTTTTGACTCTACTTAACCATGGGCCTGCGTATGGAAATAGTTGTTTCGTAGCCTAACTGCGAAACACATATCCCCGACGCAGCGCTTACATGAATCTTTACAAACGTAGAACAAAGCCTACGTAACGCAACATCCATCTCCCACACAACGATTACATCGATCAGTACAAATATCGTACAATAATTCGCATCCCTACTGGCATCATTCGGTATCAAACACACATTTATCCAACTTGGAATGAAAGGAAGAAAATGTAGCTACTGACACTGTATATACCATTTCGTGTCTCGCAGAAGGGGCATACGAGTCGCTGTACTAAACTAGTTATCGTTCTATTTTTGCGACACAGTACGATATTGAAGATACTGAAAAGTTATAAACTCTAACGTGATCTAAATAAGTATCCCTTAAAAATGGGTAAACAAGAAAATGCCCGATGAATCAGATGATAAAGGAAAAAATCGCGGCGCGCCCGAAACGAACGAGATCGCGATCTCTCGAAAGAACTAACAAACCTACACGACGTACCCCCGTACACGAGATAACCCCGAGGTTCAGCGGAAAGCCCAAGAATTGACCGTAACTCGATTCCTGTTTCGCCGTTCGAAACTTACACGAGTCGCGGACGATGGCGCCGACCGATGATGCTAGTGATCCACGGGTGATTCAGCCGTGGATCCAGCACATAGGCCAGCAACTTAACACACTCCAACTGAACATGTGGAACCCGGGGATGGACCGCTGATCAGGATTACGAAGGCAAGAGGCCTCAACTGAACAGTGGGGTCCACTCACGGGGAGGGACCGCTGAACAGGATTACGAAGGCATTGACCTCAACTGAACAGTGGGGTCCAGTCCCGCGGGCCCGAACAGAATTACGGAGGACGTGAAATTGCAGGTCCCTGACCGAGTACCAAAGTACCAATCGGACAGGACTGCAGATCCACGACTGAATCCCCAACAGATTCGCCAGCATCACCGGCGCGACGACAACTCCCGCGATACGATGCGAACGTCGAGCAGTCGTCGAGCAGTCACCCAGACAGAGGTTTCCTTGGGGCGACTTACGAATCAAAGGAGTTGTCCAGTGCACGTTGACCCGCACGTACGCGGAATACGCGCGAGCGAGTACGTCACGCTACGGTTTGAAAGAACTGAGTGATCGCGAACCGATAAATCGCGAGTGCAATAAGTACTGTGAGGTAAGCGAGTGAAGGGTGACGAGATTTTTCTTTTTTTCGTTCTATGGTGGATAAATGTCGCTGTACACAATGAGCTCACAATGCACTTGACATATGTATCTACCTTACGATTAATTAAGACAAAAACGTACGCATCCCACGATGTCCCACGTTGTCCCACGGCGTCCCACGGCGTCCCACGGCGTCCCACGGCGTCCCACGGCGTCCAATGTTCTCCAACGGTGTCCAACGGTGTCCAACGGTGTCCATCGGCGTCCAACGTTGTCCAACGGTGTCCAACGGTGTCCAACGTTGTCCAACGGTGTCCATCGGCGTCCAACGTTGTCCAACGGTGTCCAACGGTGTCCAACGGTGTCCAACGGTGTCCAACGGTGTCCAACGGTGTCCAACGATGTCCAACGGTGTCCAACGGTGTCCAACGGTGTCCAACGGTGTCCAACGGTGTCCAACGGTGTCCAACGGTGTCCAACGATGTCCAACGTGTCCAGCGGTGTCCAACGATGTCCAACGATGTCCATCGATGTCCCACGGCGACCAACGGTGTCCAACGATGTCCCACGGCGTCCAACGATGTCCCACGGCGTCCCACGGTGTCCAACGGCGTCCCACGGTGTCCAACGGCGTCCCACGGTGTCCAACGGCGTCCTACGGTGTCCAACGGCGTCCCACGTTGCAGTCCAGTTTAGATTATCCAAAATTCTCTTCGTGTCTTTTCGTAATCCAAACTGGACTGTATTAGCGTGGTTCTTATCTTGGTATCGAATTATTGTACAATGTTTGTACTTATCGATGTAGTGGTTTTCCAAAAGTTAATCAACTGATGAATCTGCGAAAACGATTACATGCATCAGTACAAGCATTGCACAATAATTCGCAACCGTACTGGCAACATTCAGTATCAATGATACATTTGTCTAACTTGGAACGAAAGAATGGAAATGAAACTATTGACACTGCATATACAATTTAGGATCTTG
Source organism: Bombus bifarius (assembly GCF_011952205.1). Taxonomy (NCBI): domain Eukaryota; kingdom Metazoa; phylum Arthropoda; class Insecta; order Hymenoptera; family Apidae; genus Bombus; species Bombus bifarius. The sequence goes on along the minus strand of NW_022884906.1, from coordinate 5,745 downwards.
CAGAAGAGACATACGACTCGTTGTACTAAACTTATGAAAATATCGAAAAGTTATATACTCCAACGTTACCGCAATATGCTTCTTTTAAAAATGGGGAAACGGGAAGAAGCCTGAACAATCAGACAATGGAAGAAAAATCATTTCGGTATCTAGCATACATATTTAATATGCTATGAAATGTTCATGTATGTAATTGAAATCTACTTTCTGCTAGTTGATAAATTTGAAACAAACTCATTTAGTTGATGTGGTATATGAAAGAAACAGGTATCTTTAAAACGAGAACATTTTATACATGAAAAATAAACTACTAATAATGGTTAATTATAGATCAAATTACTATTGTTTAAATTTTAGCAAATATAGAGAATCATTTGTATCTTTTTAATCGAAACTAGGGTTACGTTGAAAAATAGAATTTTAAGTAACTGAATTTAATCTGAATTAAAAAAAAAAATTCAATATGAAATTCGAATATTTATAAAATTCTATATTACTGTTAAAAGATTGAAAATATCGCGGTCGAAAAAATATTAAAAGTCATGGTTCTAAGAACGAACAATCACCAGCGCTGATTCCAATTGCAATGAATTAAATTTTAAAAAATATTTTAAGCCTTCATAGCAACATTAAGATATTTCATTATAATACTTTGTTGTGCATGAAATCGCTCACAGTTTCATATATGTAAATCTATATATAATATACATTCGTAATAAAGTTTTGTATTTTAGCAGTTATGGTAACGTTAACGCTGACCAAGAAACATGTCTTATAGCAGTATTTTCAGTAATAAACGTGGTAAGAGGGGGCGCTGAAAAGGAAACAAAGCAGTAGCCAGAAGGGCTACTAAAATTCAATCGTATTCCACTCTATATAAACCCGATCAACACGCCGAGAGTGGAACTGAATATTCTTGTTTCGCAACACTAATTTACTACTAATATTTATGAAGCAGAAAATTTTCAAAATCAAACCGCGATGAGTGCTTCGTTATATCTGCAATATCGATAATCTACCATTAAAAAAAAAAATTAAGCCTGAAAATTCCCGATATTTGATACGCAACACTAATAAGTATAAATCTACGCACTCGTATTTTAGCAATACGCAACACTAATAGCGAGAGATCGAAGTGCAACCATTTAAGAGGTTGCTGATGAACGATCACACTTGCACAGCTCTTGCAGCTGAACGTGTGATCCAGGAACAGTGTCCGACAATTGCAGTCGGGGGGTTAGGGCAGTTTGTGAACGCAACACTACTTAACAAAACGCGATCATTTATTATCGCAACGCTAAAAGGAAAAATAAGCAGAACTCGCGATGGAACAATATCGCAACGCTAACTCTTATAGTGAATTTAATAAAAATTACTATTTACTATATAAAAAAGCTACTTTAAATATTCTGGTATTGCTACTTGCAATACTATAAAATTAATTAAAAATTAACATATTTATAATCTAATTTTAAACAATAGAAAACAAGATAAATTCTGATACGTATAGTTCTATAAGAAATTATAAAAATTCATAATAAAAATGGCAAAAGACAATCGCGATATCGTAATTCGCAACTTTAAAGCAAACGCGATTATCATTTTATCGCAATTCTAATTCAAACCGTAATCATTTTCTCGCCACACTAATTAAAAGCCGCGATGTTATTTCGCAACTCTAATACAACCCGTAATTAATTTATCGCGACACTAATAAGAAAAATCGCGATTTGCCCAATGGGACGATGGACCGATATATACATCGGCCAAAAAGCAAACTACTACTACTTCTACTACTACAAATACTAAAATCGAGCATAGTGACAAAGTAGTAACAATAATGACTTCCCATGCTCTGGATGACCCAGAGGATGGGGAGCCATTAGTAGTTGCCCTCTTGAGTGGCAGTTTGCCGGGCCTCTTCGGCTTATAGCCTCTTCTTTCTTCGGGCGCAATGCCCGCTGAAACTTAAATCTAAGCTCGAGACTTCTAAATCGCAAACAAAAAAAAAAACTTACCAAGGAAAAATAAAAATATAAACCGCGGAAGCTGATTGAAGTGCACATGGACTGACCAACGATCGCAGCAGTGATCGTTGCTCACTCGCATGTGCGTGCTCGAGCAATAAACGTTCGTTTCGACCCATTCGCGACCGCGACCGCGAAATTCGAAAAATCGATAGGCAAAACCAGAGACGAGTGCATGCTCTACTCGTGCCAGTTTCACCGTCGATTTTTCAAATCAGATTTCCAGAAACAGGTTGGTCACGCGAAAACGCGCCTACCCGACCAGAGACTGTGCCAACCTGCCCGGCCCTACCTACTTATAATTAACAGACACACCAGAAAGTATGCTACCTATCCTACCTAGCGCTATATTTAAAAAATAGCAAAACAGGCACACCAACACACTCGCTCCACGGTTCTCACACAAACGCTCGGGCGCAAAGGTCCTACACTAGAGAGGACGTCCCGGGACGCCTCCGACACCCGAGCTTAACACACACCATGCACACTCTAAGGTACGTACCGTTTTCCTGAAATCGACTGACGAAGGCTAGTGACCATTGCGTAAAACATGATAAAACACATCTGAAGAAATGATATCGTTAAAATAAATGTAAGTAAACTTGGAATTGTAATTGTAATTTACGGCAATATTTAAAGCGTGGTTACACTTAATCGCGTGGGCGATATTATCATAAATTGTGATTGTATCGAGACGTAAATTGAATCGATATATGTCTCGACATTTTTAATATTTGATGTTTTAACGAATGAAAAAAAGCGACGCAGCTCCACGGCCTAACAACACACACACATAACGTGGAAAATACGTCGTGCACGGTACACTAACACATCGTCAGTCGCTGACAAATTATTACATTACTTAATTCTAGATCATCGTGCCCAGTGTCTTTCTCCCATTCAAGTAGCACCTGGGCACGTGAATGAGATCCTGACAATGGGCACGGAAAGGGTTAAACCTGAAAATCCTGATCTAAAAGAAATGATTAGTTTGTATAATTTTTATTTAACGGACTAACGTTCTTTGATTTTATATTTTACTACTTCGTTTCTGATTAAATCTACTTTATTAATTTAATAGTAACTAAGTAACTCTACTTTATTAATTTAATAAATCAGAACAAAACTTTAATATTGCAAAAAAGGTAGCGTTAATTGAAAAAGACTGAGACTCGATCAAATGGAATAATTGAGTCTAAATATATTACTAAGAAAGAAATATTCTCAGGCGATCTCTTTATCAAAGCACATACTCGAAAGTGCAGAAGCAGTGTTCAAAATTATTGCTTTGATTCAAAAATCTGCCTGCCGCGAAGTGTCTTCTTGCACGTAAAATTTCACACATTCTTGTACGGGAAAAAATGAATTTTGACTCATATTTTAAATTCTAACCGAAATGAAATAAACGAACGTGACTTGATATTGTCACGATTAATTTATTGCTTAAAATCAAGTATGTTAAACAGGTATATTCGTGTACATATTTGCCATTTGCAAATATTTATACGGAATGTTAACATGCATATTTATAAATAACACGAATATATTCTCAAGTGTATGTATTTAAACTAATTATTATAATCGCGCTGTGCAAGAAGACCTATCCTAAACTAATAAATTTAAAAAAAGAATGTTACTACTCACGGGTATAAAATATACCCGCGGTCACTATGCTCGCAAAAAATTCTACGTAATACAACCGGTCACCCGTGCCGATTCGGACCTTTCATCCTACGACATGATTGAGTGACCGGAGGAACAAAAATGCATGCGACTCACCGTTCGATGCGGAGAAACAGAGGACGTACCATGGATGCTGCGCCACCCCAGCGAATATCATCAGGGAGACTAACATCAGGCAGGAACCGTGTAAAGTCCAGTGGTGGAAATGGTGGTTGTTTAAGGGCGGGGGAGGGGGGGGTGTTTGAGGAAGAAGCGAAACGTCGTTTCGACAATTTTCTTCTTTTTCCTATCGAACGTTTATTTAGAAAATACTGCTATTTTTTTACGCTTAAAGATTATTATTAAGAAATTGGAACAAGTTTGAAAAATATTATTTAGTTGAAAATTGTGAGATATTTTTCGATAGCAAACAAATGCTCATGAATAACGTGAATGCAATGCAATCGTTTGCAAGAATAATATTGTTCGCAATTAGAATATATACTGTGAATTTTCGTTATTAGAATACGAAATATACATTCCAAAAATACACTACAGTCGCGTGTTTTAAATAATGGAAAATATTTGCAAGAATTCAAAAGTTCGCCACTAAATATATTTAAAGAATACTGTGCAAACGCGCGCGAAACCTTGTTTCGAGGTATTTGAATCTACCTGTTACTAATTTGCAAGTTTATGACGTTATAACTCACTTTGAAACAATAAGATAATTCGTTAAAAATTGGTTTGAAATAAGAGAATGATTTCATACATCGGGATCTTTCAGAAGAATCAATGGACTCACGCGACGCACTCCTGTGCACAAAATAACCGCAAGATTCAGTGGAAAAAAAGAATAGATTTTTATATCTCGTTCCAAGTCAGATAAGTATCATTGTACAGAATGGGCTCAGAATGGATTCGACATAGCCAAGACATATCACACGGTCTCCCACGGTCTCCCACGGTGTCCCACGGTGTCCCGCGGTGTCCCGCGGTGTCCCACGGTGTCCAACGGTGTCCAACGGTGTCCAACGGTGTCCAACGGTGTCCAACGGTGTCCCACGGTGTCCAACGTCCAACGGTGTCCAACGGTGTCCCACGGTGTCCAACGTTGTCCCACGGCGTCCCACGGCGTCCAACGTTGCAGTCCAGTGTAGATCATCCAAAATTCTTTTCGCGGCATTTGGTGACCCACACTGGACTGACGACGTCCCACGGTGTCCAACGATGTCCCACGTTGCAGTCCAGTGTAGATCATCCAAAATTCTTTTCGCGGCATTTGGTGACCCACACTGGACCGACGACGTCCCACGGTGTCCAACGATGTCCCACGATGCACTCCAGTCTGGATCATCCAAAATTCTGTTGGAGGCTTTTGGAGACCCAAACTGGACCGACGGTATCCCACGGTGTCCCACGTTGCAGTCCAGTGTAGATCATCCAAAACTCTTTTCGCGGCATTTGGTGACCCACACTGGACCGACGATGTCCCACGTTGCAGTCCAGTGTAGATCATCCAAAAAATTCTTTTCTTTTGGGGCAGCATTTGGTGACCCACACTGGACCGACGATGTCCCACGTTGCAGTCCAGTGTAGATCATCCAAAATTCTTTTCGCGGCATTTGGTGACCCACACTGGACCGACGATGTCCCACGTTGCAGTCCAGTGCAGATCATCCAAAATTCTTTTCGCGGCATTTGGTGACCCACACTGGACCGACGATGTCCCACGTTGCAGTCCAGTGTAGATCATCCAAAATTCTTTTCGCGGCATTTGGTGACCCACACTGGACCGACGACGTCCCACGGTGTCCAACGAAGTCCCACGGTGCAGTCCAGTCTAGATCATCCAAAATTCTCTTAGAGGCTTTTGGTGATCCAAACTGGACTGTTGCGTAGTTCTTAGCTTGGCATCGTTTTCCAAAGATTAATCAACAGATTAATTTTTGGAAAAGGATGCCAATTACCAGGTCTCACCACGAGGAGGTGACTACGCACGAGACCCGCCCATGGGTATTTGTAGCACTACACATCGATCTCGACATTCAACCTG